>NC_056704.1:21839112-21841351 GCF_018831695.1 Puntigrus tetrazona
ATATACACACACACACAGTAAAAAACTTATTTATTTGTAAACCCCACTTCTTTGGTAAAAATTACCTGCAGCTACAGATAGCATTTGCAAAAGGTCAGACTGTTACCTATTCCTGTGAGTTAGGAAACACATTTATGGATCTTAAACAGATTACAGCACTTAAGATGGCCAGATGAGAAGAGTGTCCACCATTACTCTGAGCAAATGCTAGTGGCTGCTCATCTTTCTTCTCTCAACAAATTAAAAAGAATGTCAACCAGGTGAAAATACGTATTAAGATTACAAATGCACTCTTATGCCAGACATTTTATTTTGGAGACACTGAATGGAAAGGAGTTTTTGTTAATTTCTGTAATGGCTTTACGCTTGTTTTCTGTCAAAACCTCAAATTGTGTGTTTTGTGTGTAAATTTGTGTTTTGGATTGTCCACATAGCTGTGATTTGGACCACAAAAAGTGTATATAAAACTCTTTTAGAGTTTCATGAGTCACCCAAGAGCTGTCTGTAACAATAGTGCGATTCTAATTAGGAAAACATGTTTTCTGTCAGTAAGCAGAGAAACATTACCATAAAAATCTCGCAGCTCTGATTCAGTGATTGCATTTTGACTCGTACTTTGGTATTTGCTATTGTGAGGAGAGAAAAAAAAGAGCGACTAAAATTGACTATCCATTATAGGAAAATGGACGCTGATTGTCCTGTTCCTAGAAGAATGAGCGTAATTGTGGATGGAAGTACACAGGTGTGAAAGTCTGCACGTGGACAGCATCTACTGCTTTTACACATCACACATCAACACCGCTCTGGTGCACTAGATGAACTCTCACACGCATCAAACGCTCTCTGCCCAGCTTTAAGCTTAATCCAATAAACACAGTATGTGTTTCAGCTTCAGATCTGTGCATTGCACTCAATCATAGTCTTAATACTCAAAAAAACGTTTATCATGGGGCTTCCTCAAACATTTTCAATTTTTTTTTATCTAACTGTTTTATGCTTTTGTAGAGCAACTGTAAAAAACTACTTAAACCCATCAGGATTATCAAGATGATGTAAAATGTTTTTGGAAAGGTCAAATTCTACTCATTCCTTCTTTCTCTCTTGATATTTATCATCCGTGAAGCTCATTCAGTTTGTGAAATATGTATACACTTGCTACCAAAAAGTCTGGGATTGGTGAGATGTTGTTACGCAAACAAAAGCTGCATTATTTGAACAATATGGTGTATGCAATAGAACTGTTTGAATGTATTTTAAAACTTATTTCTGTGATGGTGTAAGGCGTCCAATGGTGGATGAAGGTCTCCTGCACGTTTGGTCTCTTCAGTGCGCAAAGGTATTCAGTTTTGTTGCAAAATGGTCAATGGTTGATTTCGTGATTGTCGAACTAGTGTCCTTCTGATATTTGATTATTCTAGTTCTAGTTATTCTAGTAACTCTTTGTTTGTTCATTCGGGTGCTCATGTTGTTAGCAAAGATACGATCTGCTAGTAATTACAGAGTGAAAAAGAAACATATCAAATGTAATGTAAATGTTACATAGCCAACTCAAAGATTACATTCTCGAAGATGAATCTAAAAGTGCATACCTGACCTTAGGAAATACATAGTAGGATGTGTAGAGACATAACACCACACTACGGGCTGATCTGGCTACAGAATCACGCCAAACATTTCCTTAAGTACCTCAGACCAAGACAGTTATCCCCTGAAGAGCAGACAGAAACTAACACTTTGGCCTTTTGGGACAGATGGTAATTTGCATGGAATACCATAGGGGGAGATCACACCCATATTAAACCAAACATCTCTAAAATCTTCAAATCTTTATTACCCTTCAGTTTACATCTTTAGAAATGAGACCATTGTACCAGTCGCACTGAGACTTTCAAGTGATACCTTACATGACTGATAGTTCTCTTGGACTGGCATTTGCAGGTAATGATTTAGAGCAGTGGTTCCCAACCTTTTCTTGTTTGAGGCACCCTTGGAAAGCCTTTTTTTNATCCCCTGAAGAGCAGACAGAAACTAACACTTTGGCCTTTTGGGACAGATGGTAATTTGCATGGAATACCATAGGGGGAGATCACACCCATATTAAACCAAACATCTCTAAAATCTTCAAATCTTTATTACCCTTCAGTTTACATCTTTAGAAATGAGACCATTGTACCAGTCGCACTGAGACTTTCAAGTGATACCTTACATGACTGATAGTTCTCTTGGACTGGCATTTGCA
>NC_056704.1:21841496-21851162 GCF_018831695.1 Puntigrus tetrazona
CTCAAAAGATCTCACGGCACCCCTTAGTGCCGCGGCACACCGGTTGGGAACCACTGATTTAGAGCAAGCAGAGTAGAAGGAAAGATGGGTGGAGGGGTTTACAAAGAAACAAATGGACAGAAGGGAAGAGAGTTTCCTGCAACTTCACTCTGTGGGGTGTCTTGAAGATGCCCGTAGGTTCTTTCATCCTTACAATGTCAAAGCTGAATTTTTAACATCATTACTCCAGTTAGTGTCACGTGATCCTTCGGAAATATGCCAATTTGATTCTTAGAAAACATTTTTGATAACACTTTAGAATAATGTTCATTAGTTAGCATTAACAGCACTAGTTAAAATGAACTTTGATTTAATTTGAACAATACTTCCACAGCATTTATTGATCTTGGTTAATGTTGATTTCAGGGTTTAATAATTCATTATTAAAATCACAAGTTGTGCTTGTTAACATTAGTTAATTCATTTTAAACATTAACTAATTGTATTTTTATTAACGAACATCAATGCGATACTCAATAAATGCGATTATTCATGTTAGTTAACTAATGTTAACAAATGACACCTTATTTCGAGGTGTTACCCAATTTTTATTATGTTAAAAACATATATATTAACAGTAAAAATATTAAGGTATGTTAAAATATGTGTCATTTATAAAGGCTAATTTATTTAATTTATTATGTTTTTTTTTTTTTTTTACTTTTACAAATCTCAAAAGATATATGTGACCCTGAACCGCAAAACCAATATTAAGTACAACGGGTATATTTGTAGCAATAGCCAACAATCTACTGTATGTGGCAAAGACGTTTCATTTATGTCAAAAATCATTAGGATATTAAGATATCTTGGAAATTTCCTACTGTAAATATATTAAAACCAAATTTTTAAATAGAAATATGGATTGCCAAGGACTTAATTTAAACACACTTTTCTCAATATTAAGATTTTTTGCACCCTCGGAATCCAGATTTTCAAATAGTTAAACATAGCCAAACATAGTCCCATCACAACAAACCGCATATCAATGGAAAGCTTATCTATTCAGCCTTCAGATGCATAGAGTAATATATAGACCAACCTTTTCACCCTGAAATGTAGGAACGTGTGCACTTAGTTGTTCTTGTTTTCACATTACTTGAACCAGTAGCTTTGTGACAGTAACGTACATACTGTACAATCTAAAACAGAACAAACCCCAAACAGAAATCCACACTCATGCAATGAGGCCCAGATGGATCCGTCCTGTCCGGCTTCAGCAGAGTTTCTCAAATACGCTGAATGCATGACACTTTTCCCNTTTTTTTTTCTTTTCTTTTAATAATCTCGCAAGCACAGACAAAAACCAGAGCTAAAAGGGACAACGAAGAACAGATTTGGCCCAGCAAGATACAAACCACAGAATCTGATTGCTTTCATTCTGAAAATTCAGTGGGCTTTATTGCTGTCATTAGTGGTGCCTGCTCGAGATCTTTCAAAGGCCCTTATTTCGAGTATTAAACTTTGGTGTGTAACTGCTCCCTCACCGATCATGCGGCCTACATGAAAGATATTTCAATTCATGCAGCTTATTGAGAAGAGATTTGCTGTGTTTCTTTTTGAAGTTCTCAGATATATGATTCTTTTTTTCTTACAGCACGCTCTTGTGGCAGTTCGTAACTATTTTACATTTTGGCGAATTGGTGCCTAAAGAATACGCTACGCAGGTTTTCCCGATTTTAAAGCTTGAACAAGGTGACGCTAGTCGAGGAAAGTCAGAGCCAGCATACCGAAATGGGGTAGTATATGATGGATTTTTTTTTTGTTTTTGTTTTAAAAATCTGTTCAGATCATTTATTTAGTGTATTCCAGCCTTAATTTGAGCTTTTTTCTCATCGGGTTGGAATTTCAACTTGGTGACAATAACAGGAAAAAATACACATGGGTCCCAGAGGAGGACATAAACTATATCTCTATGACCGGAAAATCATACATGCTTGCGGATGGGCACTTTTTGATGGTGATAATAATTCACAACCAACCAAAACACATTAGAAATTGTACATTAACAACCTAACATTAGTCGGGATTTTTCAGAAAATGTAAAAATCTTAATCTATTCAGGCACATGTTCTTTCTTTTCACACAGTGTTCAGCGCCAGGTTAGATGTTTTCTCTCTGAGTTAATGTGATTTAGGAGTGTTTATGACCGGAGATTTAGGCCTCCTGGAAAATGTCGGTTTATCGCACACAAAATTTCTGCCTATGTAGTCAGACTGCAGTATGAAGATAGTTGATCATTTTGCTCATTCTGTGCAGCAATATATTACAATATATCATGCACACACTACAGTACATACAATAGTGTTCAATATTCATCTTTAATAAATATAGCACTATATTGATATATATGGAGTGTATAGAAAAAAATACATATATTTTATAGAAGCTATTTAATATCATTTAATTAATACACAGTGCTACATTTTTCACTACATTTTCAATTTGCACATTAGGACAACTACAAAAAAGAACAAAAAAGACAAATGTATGTGAATGATCCTATATGCAAGTGCTGAATATACAAAGCATTTCTAATGATCAAAGAGCGACTGTTTTCATGCAGGTATATTGTTTTCTGTGGGAAAAGTTTTTTTTTTGTGGTGCGATGGCTTTGAATTAGATCTTGGAATATATAGTGAAAGATGCGTTGCCTGCAGTGTGACTGGTCACTGATGTTCTTGCCATCCTGTCAAAGGCCTTAACAGAGGGCAGATTGCAACCAATGTTTTGAAGTCAATGTCATTTCACATGTGAGATAAGAGCTGCACAAACCATTCTGGATCAGATGATGCCAGATTTACAAATGTACTGAAGTGAATCATCACGGCCTGCGGCAGTTTGATCTTCGGAAATCACTGCCATTGTGTCTTTCATCTCTTGTATGTGTTTGCTACTTAAGGTCCTGGGAAATTATGGTTATCAGGAACCTAAAGGACTCGGTGGATTATAGTCACACAGGTGTAATTATCCCGTGTTGTCGTCTTGTCCTGTCTATTTTCTTTTCGTCTGTGTAGTGGATTGAGCGCAGCGTGCGTACCCAGCATTACATTGATTAGTATTCACTCTCTACAGCAATAAACAACTCTTCTAAACGGGAGCAGTTTCTTAGTTCTCCGCGATCTGGGTTTGCATTTGTATCCATTGGCAGAGCATTTAAAAGGCGTATTGCTCCCTTTGACACATATAACATTTTTGTCAAGCTGTGTGGATAAGAAAGGCAAAAACGTGCAGAATGGCTCACACAACTGCTGCACTATTGCAGATTCGAGCCCTTTATCTACAGGAAAAATCTTTTTCCTCTGAGACATGTGGTTTCCCCAAACTACTGTTGCCTAGGGCAAATCCTGATTGCAGTACATGCTCTTTTTTTGTACGCAGGAAGATTTAGACTAACAGTGTCTATAAACCTTGGCGTTAACCGATGTCAACAAACCGATTTTTCTCATCGGTTTGCTGAGAAAATCCTATTAAATTTTGTCTGTTATTTATCTAAGCCTTAGCTATAATTATTTAACACAATGTCATGTTTTAGGTGAGTGTGTGTAAGGGGATCAAGGTTTTGGCGGTACGGGATTCAAAGAGATACATTTTAACTGCAGCAAAAAGTTAAAGGTGATTTGTCTAAATTCACCAACAAAATGCGGTTCAAGGCAGTGTCAATAAGATTTGTAAAAATGTTTTCAGAAAAACTAGGCTGCATTTATTGGATCAAAAAATATGAAGTATTGTTATTATATTTTACAACGTCATTTATTCCTTTGAAATGTTAACACATTCAAATCACAACCTAGTAATTAATGCATGTGATTTTATGCAAATTGCAGAGCACTACATTTGATTATTGACAGGCTGGTTAATTTACAATTATATGTAATGTACTCACCCACAACTTCTTCCAAACCTGTATGAGTCTCTTTCTTCTGTTGAACCTGGTCTTATAAAAATATGTACCTCTGTGCACTTTTTGTGCAACAGTGTTTTTATGTTGCTGCAACCGTGCCATTTTAGCTTCCTTTTACACAAGTTTGAGTTGTTTTGTCGAACCGTAATTACACGAGATTTCAACCAGAGCTCTTCGCCTCTCAAGTACATCTCTGTGCGTCCAAAAAAACTTGCTGTCTATAAAAATCCATAGATATGAAGCTTGATATCTGTGATGCTAACTTGCAGAAGCATCGGTTTTCTCCCAACATATTTATATTGTTTTGAAATCATAATATGACATTCTTCAAGTAAGCAAAAATGACGCTTTATTAAATGAAACTCTGTACTGAGAATTCTTACGAAGACTTTTTTCATTTCTTTTGGAAACTGCAGTGATATAATTGATATGTATTTTGTGTCTCACTTAAAAAGTGCACCAAGGTACATTTATGACATGAGACCAGGCAGAAAAAGGAAAATATTTTGAATGCTGTTGGTAACCAAACAGTTAACGGTAGACATCCGTCAATGGTTTCTATTAACAGTACAACTGTACATCAATAAAAAAAGACGAGTTGTCAAAATGTCTTCTTTTGTGTTCAGCAGAAGAAAGTTGTACAAGTCTGGAAAAGCTTAAGGAAAATTAAATTAAATTACATTTTTTAAGTAAATTATAAATTACATTTTTCAGTCTAAATTTTTTTTTTACTAAATGGTATGGAAGAAACATTCATGCCTGCACCACAGCATGCCATTTTATTGTGTCTGTATTTTTTTATATTTTTATAAATGCACTTTGCTAGGCTGAATATTGTCTATTTTTTATTTTTATGCCGCTGCCGCTGTCCTCTCAGACTGCCTGCCTTCACTTCCACATTAACACTGCTGCAGTTCTCTTGTCATTTTGACATCAGTGTAAAGCAGTTATCCAAAAATAGTGTATTCATGCTCTCTCCCGGCCAAAACAGAGTCATCTAGCTGCCTTTAACTGTACATTGAAGATACAGCACATAGCTGGTGAGCCTTTTTAATCAGTTTACTTCTTTGTTCAGACATCAAAAATAAATGCTGGTCTAACCTGGTCTTTTCAGCAGGGTAATCAGAATGATAGTGCAATCATAGGTAGTGCTAATTAGTGGATTTAATTATACGCGTTCTCCTCGTCAAGGCTCATAGCGAGAGTGACATCATAATTACTATTCTCTCTGTAACTCATAATTGATTCGAATGTCTTGAATTGGTTAGGTATAATTGTATTTGCAATTTCACGATCTAACTTGGCAAAATAAAGAAAGTTTGTGGATTGCTGTAGATTTCAGACAAAAGCATTGGAACTCTGAATTTACAAAAACAACGTTCAGCTCCTGAAACTATGCTAAATAATCATGAAGCAGTTGCATTGTTAAATAATATTTCTATATTTATTGCTTCAGTAACCCAACCAGACTCTGGGTTTGAACTCATCTTTGCAATGGAGACCAAATGAGCAATTATTTATTAGATGTCAGTAAAAACTGTGTTTAAAAGAAATATTTGAATCAATATGCATGAACAGTTAGAAAATTTAATCGGTAGGCCAAAATTGCTGCGGCAAATTCTGACCCAAGTAAACAGTGGAAAGTGCAACGCTTCTCTCAGTCCATGCCGTCTAAAATCTTAAAGGATGCCAGCCCTGTCAGTGTCAGTCAGAAACAGTGAAAACGAATATTTAGTGCAATATAAGTTTGAGGGCGTGAGATGCATGAAAAGAATGATAAGCAATTATAAGCTTTTCAATAAATTATTTAGAATCTGTTGATTTAACCCTTAGGCTATTCAAGCATATCTTAATAGATGTGGACAAATTTAGCATGGCGTCACCAAAATAGATCCTCTTCAGCGAATTGGTGTCGTTATTTTACACCCAATCACTACGCGCTGAAGAAACAGAGCTTAGTCTATTTTCATTGTCTGTTTATTTATATTTTTGAAGGTTGGTTTCAGTATAGGTTTGAAGTTTTACAGTTCATTTGACACACTGAACCTGTTATCGGGGCATGTTGTCTCAGTATCTGGGGTAAGTTGCCACAATGGGATTCTGCAGTTGGCTGAAATTGCTTCTGACAGCTAGACCCTGTCTCTCCTACTGGGCCACGCATTAGCTGTTGATTGTTTCTATAAATATCATAATGGTAAAATACATGTGATATTCCAGCACAGCGCCATGGCACTCGGTGGCAGAAATGTGTAAGTGCAGGCCAGGAAAATCCTCCCAGTGCACCCTCATATAACTGCTTGCTTTGAGATTTGAGCAGGCAGAGCTGCTGTATCCGAGCACTCTATACATCAATGATGCATTTATTTCAAACCCATGATATACAGAATGGATCTCTCTCGAAATACATTTAGGGTAAGTATTTTTTATGAACTATTATTGTAACAATGACTTTTTTGAATATTTTAAATGAACTATTTTAATGCATATTATATAGGCAACCGGTATTGGTATTTGTTACTAAAATCACAGCTAAACACGGTTATTATAAACGTTGTTTATTATAGGCTATGCTCTGTGTTAAAAAAAAAAAACGCGGATTACATGGACTTGCAAAAAAGGAACTCAAAGGAAAGGGCTGTTTTTGTATTGAGCGTGCTGTTTAGAAACGTGTCAGTTTTAATTGGATTTTTTTAAATTTGTCATTAACCACGAAAGTTAGACGCGCGCGAACAGCAATCTGGCGCTAAGAGGTAACCATAGCAACAGCTCCTAATCGGTCAGAACTTGAACATTGGCGTTATTGTAACTTTTCATGTTGTCTGCGATAGATAGATTGCGCAAGACGAAACGAAAGAAAAAAAACACAATCTTGAAATTCTTTAATCTTCATTTTGCAGTGAACATCAACTTATGGTGTTAAACGCACATCTCAAAGGCATCTTTCCACACATGTGCAGCGATATATAGCGCGTGAGTGCCGCCACAGCAGCGCGCTCGGACGCGCTTCTCTCTTTTTTTTTTGACGCACAATGGAGAGCCTGCTGAAAGAAACGGTTTACTGGACCTTCAACGACTCCTGGACAAATTCAAGCAAGGCACACGGAAGCAGGGGATTGAACCAAACCGTAAATCCCCTGAAGCGCAACGAAGAAGTGGCGAAAGTCGAAGTAACCGTCCTGGTGTTGATTCTGCTGCTGGCGCTCGCCGGAAACCTGTGCGTCCTCGTGGCTATCCAGACGAGTAAACACGGTCAGTCGCGGATGTACTATTTCATGAAACACTTGAGCATAGCTGACCTGGTGGTGGCGGTTTTTCAAGTTCTCCCCCAACTTATCTGGGACATCACCTTTCGCTTTTACGGACCAGACTTTTTGTGCCGCTTGGTGAAGTACCTACAGGTGGTCGGCATGTTTGCGTCCACTTACATGCTCGTGCTGATGTCTATAGACAGATGTTTGGCTATATGGCAGCCTCTGCGATCCCTGCGCCGTCGAAAGGACCGTTTTTTCGTGCTGGCCTCTTGGATTATAAGCCTTCTCTTCAGTTTGCCGCAGGTGTACATCTTCTCCCTCAGAGAGGTGGGCGACGGTGTCTTCGACTGCTGGGGGGATTTTGTTCAGCCCTGGGGCGCGAAGGCTTACGTGACGTGGATTAGTCTCACGATCTACATCATCCCCGTAGCCATTTTAAGCGTTTGTTATGGACTTATCAGTTACAAGATATGGCAAAACTTTAAGCTGAAGACCCGGCGAGACCAGTGTCTGTCCTTGACCCCGAGGCCAGCCAAGGGCACCGCGCTCTCCCGCGTCAGCAGCGTCAAGCTGATCTCCAAAGCTAAGATCAGGACGGTGAAAATGACTTTCGTGATCGTCCTGGCTTATATCATATGCTGGACGCCTTTTTTCTTCGTCCAGATGTGGTCCGCCTGGGATCCAATGGCTCCAAGAGAAGGTAATGCGGGATGTTAAAGATTTGTAGATGAATATGCCATAACACGTGTAGCCCGTGATACAGATGCATAGAAAAATTTAATTCTGATAACATTTCAAGCAGTACATTTCACAAAAGACGTCTATTGGTAGTTGGTATTTGGCTATTTAATGCAAATATAAATATCACAGCCATTGAAAGCCTGGAAATAATAGACCGTTTGTGCCTCAAAAAAGCAAGAAAATGCTTTTTAAAAGTTCTATTCATATTTACAAAGTAATGTATTAAAATGCTCATCCGTGCATTGTAAACAACGCATAAGACCTTTGAAATTAGGATTCCTAGGCCCTGATCATATACTCAAACAGTAATAAAAAGAATTTATATCCATTTAATCTGCGGGTTATGTAGCTTTCTTAAAATCTATGAGTTTAAAAGAGCATGAGAAATCAATTATATGGCAATAAACAAAGATATTTAATATACAGAAGAGTCTTGTGTAACCTAAGATATACCTAAACCCAGCCGTAGATAAAATTGTTACTGAATAATTTAATGCTTTTTATTCTTTGGTGCTCTTCTGTGTCTCTTTTTAACTCTTTCCCATTGAGTGTTGCATGAATCCAAAAACATTTCGCAAAGTAAAATACATACAGAGATTGATGAAATGAGAGCATAAATAGGGAACAGGCTACACGTGTCTTAAGACACCCTCAGGTAGTTTTGGTAAAGTAAATGTAGCATGACATCAAACGGTTCCTCTTTATCCTGTCTCGATCATGAGGAGTGCCATTTCCGTATAATTTGTGAGGAGGTCGTGTGCTGTTATCAAACCCACAAGGCCCAAATGGACACGACTGCAAGGAATCCATCTGCTGCACATTTCCTTTCCCACCCCTGCTCATTATTACTCCTCCACAATAAAAGGGGTGTAGTTAGGGTTACTTCATCAAGATAAATGCTAAATATGTATACAGTGGGCTGCAAAACAACACTCAAAATGTGGATATTTTAACCTAGAACCTTGGATGGATAGTAGAAATGCACCCGAGATTTTCACTATCGATGTCACTGTAATGTACAAGCAAATAATACAGGAGAAACCCTGACAAATGAGAGACTATCCACATTCTGGACTTTAATCTTATGAAAAGAAAATTATATAATGACCATCATAGCTGAAGCATAATGATCTAATATATTACAGCAATAAGTTTGAAATAATCCAATTCAGTATAATTGCAGTTTCAGCAATGAATTGAACTTGAAAGGACAATATATGTCAAATTAGATATTAAAATCTTATGTCCAGCAGAAAATGTAAAAATAAACGTGTTATTTCTTGTATCTTTTAAAAAATGATTTTTATGTGGAAACAAGCATATTTTTATTAAGAATCAGCCCACAACTCTTTTCAAGCTGCAAAATAGACCAAAAAATATGCCAAATACCATTAATATACCAAAGTGCACGGCATCAGTCCATCAGTCCATTTCGTACTTATTTTAGAGACAGAGACTGCATGTTCTTAGAGAGAGCTCCGGCCCTTGTCATTAGGTTGTTTTTTTTTTTTATTTGGAAAAAGACCCAGTCTGCACATCTTGACCCGACAGGGACTGGTTTCAATGAGGATTTTCAGAACATCAACAGTGTAATGAATGCATGACCATAGACATGGTTGCCCACAGTACATTATTTGCCGGAAGCATTATGAAACCTCATATAGAATTACTCCAGCATCATGTTATTTAAAAACTGTATTAAAATGTGTACTCTTTAGACATCTTTATATA
>NC_056704.1:21851262-21852314 GCF_018831695.1 Puntigrus tetrazona
CTTATAGAAAGAACTATTAGTTTACTACACTAGATATATAAAATAACTTTTAATGTATTTTATACTTTATATATATTTTTACCTGTATAAATAAGTCTGAAGATCTTGAAAAATGACCATATAATATCATTCTTTTTATAAACACCTTTTAAAAGTCGATCTTTAACTATATTCATATGGCTAGAAGCACTACACTTTTTACTGCTGTAGTGGTCCTCGGTTCTGATTGGCCGATGCAGCGACTCTAGATCCTGATTGGATGACGGATGTTCTAAGCTGCTGATAAACGTTACTATGTTAATCCCCGTCGCCGCGTCGCTCGCGGAAAGAATTCTTTTGACTGTTTCCCGGACAGCATCTTCACTTCACGGTTGTTGTTTCTGCTCGTAGATTCGGAGAACACGGCCGTCACTCTCTCCGCGCTGCTGGCCAGCCTGAACAGCTGCTGCAACCCGTGGATCTACATGGTCTTCAGCGGGCACCTCCTGCAGGACTTCGCTCACTGCTTCCCCTGCTGCCACAAGATCCAGCAGAGCTTCAGGAAGGAGGACTCGGACAGCAGCCTCCGGAGGACCACGCTGCTCACCAAGATGGCCAACCGCAGCCCCACGTGCAGCTCGGGCACCTGGAAAGACTTCGAGCACTCGCCCAAAAGCAGCAGGTCGGCCCCGGCCGAGACGTGACTCCACCGAGACTCCAGACTGAGACGTGAAACACGCTCAGGAGATGCGACGGAGCTACTCGAGAGTAAACACGGACTCGGAGGAGTCTGGAGCTGCGAAAACCAATCGATCGTTGGGGGATGATTGTCCGTATCTGAGCACCGTTTGAGATCTTTGATGGAGGCTTTGGCGCTCCTCGCTGCCGTTGGGTTCAATCTCCATTTGTTGAGTCTCACTGCTGTCGGAGAGGAGGTCTTCTTGCTGAAAACTGATTTTTTTTTTTAAAAAAGAAAAAAAGCTATAAGGACATTTACAGTACCGGTCATGCATTTGGAATAATGCGTAATATTGAGGAAAAAATCGAAATGCTCGACAAAGCTGCATTTATTT
>NC_056704.1:21852414-22044914 GCF_018831695.1 Puntigrus tetrazona
ATTCGCAACTATATTCTACAGTTTAATCACACTAATGCATGAAGGAAGGGGGTATCAGAAGAGGCTCCCAGATGGATGATCCTACCCAACTGAGCTGGATCAGAAACTGAGCGACAACATCCTGCGTTGCACAGCTATTTTGGTGTGCTTTACACAGGTTGATTTCCTGTTACAGAAGCAGCAGCAAAAAAAAAGCTAAAAAACACCAAAAAATGTTTTGCTCTTGCATAAAAAGCAGGCCGGCTTTATTTACTTTAAATCTTTATCTCTCAAGATCATCTTCACTTCCTCATCAAAAGATGTTGCTGGAAAACCACAACTTCTCTTTCTGCCTCGCTGGAGTGCAAGACAAGACTCTCAACGGTCTTTGAAGAGGCCCGAATAACAGCCTGTGATGGAACGCGAAATCAGTACGCAACTGGCGGCATTCTCACTTTAAGTTGCACTGACAGTACCGTACATTGTGTGAGATCAGATATATAGGCCAGTACGATTCCAGGTTTGGGGCTACAATTGTGTCATATTTCTCAAGAGAGCACATGAGAGATGAGGCTTATCAGATCGCTGTGTTGGTTGTGTGACCATGGAAGGATGTTTGTATTGTGAATGGGGAAATTCCTGTGGGTGCACTCGCTGCCTGCAATGAGCGATGGCTGACATGCAAAAAAAGCACAAACACATATATAGCCATTTGTGTGACACTATACAAAAACACACTTAACCAACTTTTAAATATTAAATGTCGTATTATGAAGATGTGTTTTCAAAAGGACTGTCAATCTATATATATATATATATATATATATATATATATATATATATATTTATTTATTTATTTATATTTTTTGCATGTATACATACATCAAGAAAATGTGTTTTTACATCAGCCATACTTTTATATACTATACATATTATATATATATATATATACTATACATTTTATATATATATACATATATATATATATATATATATATATATATATATATATATATATATATATATATATATAAAAATATAATATACACATACAGGCCTACATATAAATACATTTTAACAAATATATTATGTGTATTAAACACACACACTCACACATACTATATTGCAATTACTGCAATTTACCACAATATATAATTTGATGTGTATATATAACTATACTTACAGATCAAATAAGTTTAATCAACATTCTTCATATTTCTTTTGATATTTGCCCTAAACCTCTTCTCTACTGCTTATTCTTGAATTGCATCCCTGCTACATCATAAGGATGTTACGCATACATGTTTTTCCCTAATCTTGTCGACCACAGACCAAGAGATGGAATTGTCATTGGAGAGATGGCGCTTGCTGCCATAATGTAAATCTTTTGCATAAATGCTGACAGGGGGTGGTCTGTCCTTTAATTTTGTGAATTATACGCATAAACCATTTAAAGTGGACCTAAATTCTTTAGGTACAAGGATAAAAGACGTTTGAGGTGGCTTTATTTGAATCTAAAAGCTCTATTCTATCTCTTGAGAACTCCCATTTAGGGACATCTCTTTTATATAAGGTAATAGCACTGGTTTGACTTCCTAATGGAGATGTTTAAATGAAGCTTATGGTCTACTTCCCCCAAATCTGACTAGTTCGAGAAGATAAATTCCCCTGTCAAGGTCGAGATGATCAAACAGATTACAATTATTTTATCTCGTCTTTATTAATGAGCACTGTCTTTCCACAGTTATGTCGACTAATCAGGATAGATGATATGTCAGCCCCTCCAGGTTTGTTGTTTTCCACGTGTATTTAAGGAGTCGAGGGGTTTATAAATTGAGAGATAATAAAACCGCACAGCTTGTCAGAGGAGAAACTGGGCTTTTGGAAAATTAAAAGGTCACACTTTATGTACTATGTGAACAACACAAGCAGGTTGATCTGTTGTAAAGCTGTCAATTAGCATAAACTAAAACAAAGATCTGGTTTGCAATGATAAAAATTGATGAAAAAACTAAATTGCCTTTGAACTAGAATATTGGCTCTATTCAAAGCTGCCTTAAGGAAACTTAAGGGGAGCAGTACACCTAAAATGACTTCATAATCACTTCCTCTACAGTTCTACAGAACACTTTTCTTTATCGATAGTCAGAGGGGTCCATTGTTGGTTCACCTTGTTCATACAAAATTATTTGTAATCCAGTTTCACATCCAGAAGAATTAAGTTTTATTTTATTTAATGAATCTTTGCAAATCAAAGTTCCCAACAAATAAGCATTTAAAGGACATGCACAAAAAGGGGGCAGTGTGAGCGAAGCCATTTCTAAGGTAAAAATTGTGGGAGGTTTTGACTACCATTGAAAAATCTTATAAAATGTTATAGATTTTTCAATAAGGCCCTAAAGAATCATATTAACTTGGAAAATTGCCATCTGATGACCTCTGTTAAATGGAAACTATGCTCCACATAGAAAAATAGCTTTTAATGGTAGTTTTAGACTGCACTATTCTGAAAAAGCTGTTAAAGTAGTTACTTTGGTGACCTTAAACAAGTATGAAAAAAAGGAAAAGATGGTTCCTTCCCACTCACCACAGTCTTAATAAAACTACAAGTAATGTACTATTTTATTTTTTTATTTTTTTGAAGTGTCAGAGTGCACATCCCTGATTAGGTCAACCACCCTGGCGTTCAGCCTCTATCTCCTCTCTTTTCTTTCTCTCTCCATTTCCTTGCATGCGTCAGAGTCATAACCCTGTTGTCTCAGCCGAGTGAATCAGATTGAGCCCCCTGGCACAGAATGAAGGCAAAAGTCAACAGGAATTAAGTTTCAGTGCAACTGTTTACTCAACTGTGGCCTGCAGTTATTGAAATCTTATCCATGGTTTTGTGTGACGACTGCACGGTAATGGATTCAAAGTATGCTTGTGATTTTCAGACTGGCAACATCACGCTAAGTCCGAGAAGCACCGACAGACTGAAGCAATTCAGAGAGGACAGGAAGAGAAAAAAGCGAGCCAATCACAGATGCTTCAGATTATTGACTGACGGCGATATACTCTAGTTACAGATTGATCTCTCAAGCAGACTGAAGGAAAATCAAGATGTCAAATGGGTTTTATTCCTATCGTAATCTAAAATAATCATTCTAATTCACAACCAACATCTTACCAAATTAAACAGGAATGCAAAATCAATATCCCTTCTGTGAAATAAGACCAAAACAAATCAGTTTCGTCTTGTTCTCTTCTTTCAAACCAGTCAAATCAACAGAACTGTCCCGTTTGCTGTTAAAACCAAGGCATTGCGCTCTTCAATTCCTAACGACAGCCGTGTTACTTCGACGACAGACAGCTACTTCCAGAGGCTCCCAATCCCCACCAAACAACCCGCCGACAACATCTCCCATCATGCCGTGGGGTGCAGATAACTCACGACTGGCTGATCTTTTTTAATGCTGGCCTGCTCAACACGCTGTCGGTCGGGCAAATGCAGCACTCAAAGAGAGCTCGTCTGTTTATTTCAGTGTGAGTGAGGATGTTTTAGGGCGCTATTGGTTTATAATAAAAACAGCTACAACACTCCACACTCCGATGCTTTGAAAAGAAGTTCTCTGAGTGTTAGGGGTGTTTACAATGCGATTCAGTGTGAAGTCTGTGGCATCCGGATGGATGCGAGCACATACACGACTGTCCATAAATTCCGTTGCACCTATGCATTTGTCCACTGCAACATGCCTGATAAATATTTCACCTGAATGCAGATGCTGGAGTTGCCGGGATAAACACATTGGCAACCAAAAACACAATCACAGAAAGAGCACTTAGTGCGTTTAAAAATTCAAACCGCTCTCAATATACATAAATAATCATAATAATGTGTTTATGTACTCTGGTTAAGAGAAGTGCGATGATTAAATATTTACAAGCACTTAAAGAGGGGAGAGAAGGATGCTGTTGACATGCGTTAATAACAGACAGGTGCAAGAATAAAAGAGCAAAGGTAGGAACATGGGTAGGGCATAAAGAATAAAGGATGGAATAAGTGAATTAAGAAACAAAGGAAGAAATGAAAGAAGCTAGAGAGGGAATAAAACAACGAACAGATAATCAAAAGATAAAATCAATGAATAAAAAAATTGAAAAGGAGGGAAGAAAGGAAAGAAAAGAGTGACTGAAAGAAAAAGGAAAGAAGTAAAAAAAGCAGGAAAGGAGGAATCTAAATTGATAAAAGAAAGAGAGAAACAAAATAAACAACTAGAAAATGGAAGGACATCAAAAAAGAAAGGAAGGAAGAAGTAGTAATAACCAAAATCTCAAAGAAAGATTGAGAAAAAGAGAAAATGATACAGAAAACTAACAAACAAACAATGAAAAGAAAAAAAAAGAAAAGGACATAATGGCGTAAATGATGAATAGAAAGAAAAAAAAGCAATTAATTAATAAATGAATGAATGAATAGATGAAGAAAAAGAAATGAAATAAGAAAGAAACTAATAAATTAACCTAAGATGAAAGTAGCAAACGAGAAAAGAAATTGAAGGAATAAAAAAGAATAAAAAAGGTGCAAGGAAAGAAAGAAAAAATGATTAAACAAGCGAATGATAGAAGGACTGAGTGAAAAGAAAGAAAAGACCTGCTGCTGCTGGAAGCTAGTGAGGCTCAGGCGCTGTGATGTCACAGGAAGGAGTGGCACTCTTGGATCTAACCTCTGGTGTCCTCCACACACTAAGTGGGCGCCCGTTCTGATTCAGCCGTTCCGTTTGTCGCCTCTGTCCCCGACTCTTGCATCATGACTTAAAACCTGCAGCAGAAGCACAAAAAAAGTGTCAAAAACATTATTTGAAAACTATTTCCTCAAAAGACAGTTACCTTTTGTCCTGCTCAACATCACTTTTCCTATCTTTCCTCATCTGTGCTGCACTGTTTGCAAGCATAAATCTAGTGCAATAACACTAATAATAAACTAAAAATATGATGAAACATTTACTTTAACACTAACATCTATTTCTTGTAACTTTCATCACATCACAGAGGAGGAAAAGGTCACGAGCTTTAAAGAAGCTATTTGTCCTTTTGCGTTTGTCTTTCTTTCTTCTTTCTGCTGGGCCTGAAAGAATGAAGAAACAGCACAGAGCAAATGGGATGGGAACCCAACCTCGGTCACGTCTCAGCAGAGAGCCCAAGAAAACACACATTCGCTCACAAACAAAACTTGTTCAAGTGAAATGGATATATTTACTTGCATTGCTCCCAGAAGAACCACAGGCCGATGGCTTTTTAATGGAAACAGGGGCAGAAGTCGGTCGGATTACAAATCGGCCCAATTCAAAACTTCTCGGCAAAACGTTCGCATCCTGGGTGTTGAGTTAACGCCACCAGTCCTGGGCCCACACACAAATAAACAAACCTGAAAATATTCGATGTCCTTCCAGAGTATTTCCAATAATACATTAGACTTTAATGATGCCTATTCATCGCACAAAAAGGCTTTTGTTCTTCAAATGCTTCCCAACTAACTCTCAAAAATCTAGTTTTCTCCTTCAATACACTGATCTATTCACGTTGTCCCAGAGACAGACACTTAGATTTATATCTTTTGCATTACGCGCAGCCCTCGTTGGCGTGAAGTGCCTCGTAGCCCTGTTTCAGACCATCTTAATGAAGCTGACCAAGTCGGGCAGAAGTAAATTAACTTAGCTTATTAATTATTGATATGAGGCAGAATGAATGCCCTTAAAGCAGCGGGTGCTAATCACATAGGCAGGTGAAAATTGAAAAGAATTCAGATTTATAATGCTGCCCTCTCAGACAGTAATAAAAGGCGCATTATAATTGTTCAGCCAGGTTTGAGGAGAGGTGACTGTGTAGACGCAGACCAACACATTGGGCATTGACCCATCTGGACCACTGGCAAGCTGCGGCTCTTCTATTGTCTGTTTTTGATAAAGCAGATGTACTGTAAACAATAAGAATCATTAGGAAATAAATATAGAAGAAAATGTGTTTGTATATATATGTATGAAGTTATATATGAAAAAGTTATATACAGAATTTTATATATATATATATATATATATATATATATATATATATATATATATATATATATATATATTTATTATACAAAACATATTTATATTTTACCCCTTTCATCCCATATTTATTTTATCTCCAAAAACACCTGAGCACACTATATAACATATTTGTGTAACTAAACTGCTCCATACTCAAAATCATCCTTTCAATTAGAGACAAATGGACCAAGTACCCAGTCCTCCCACAAACAAGATGTGGCTTGTTTAGCAAGCTTCTCTCTCTTTCTGTCTCTTTTAGGTTTTACTGTCTCATTTGTTCTCTCTCCTTTTTCATTGTGTTCCATAAAGAGGTGATAATGGCTATTATGCATGCACTGTCATTCCGTGCTAAATTTTCATAATTATAAAGGAAGGCGTAAATTTCTTGAATGCGTGGCATCTCTAAAAGTAATCATGAGAATGCGCCGGGGCTATTTTAATGTATGCAAAACTAGTGACCCACAATAAAAGGCGTGAAGCTGCAACGCCCATGCAAAGTAATGCGCGCGCCTGCATCCACGTCTGAAGAGGGCCAGCTAAAATTAACACCCCAATTAATTTGGAATTGACAAACAAATGAAACCCATAAATCTACTTTCTCATTAAATTTCACCACGGAATAATTCAAAAGCTGCAATATCGCGAACAAAAAAAAAAAAAAAAAAAGGATGAAAGAAAATGCCGTTATCCATCACAAATATCAAATAGATGGAAGAAAAAAAATAACCTGGCGGAAGGGCATTAATAATGTCAGCGGCTTTATGAATTAAGCTATTGTTTTAGTCTCTTATCATTACAATTCCAGCTTTAGATTTCTCCTCACTTTGATAACAAAAAGTGCAGCTGCGATTTTCATGCGTCGCATTTGGATGCAATATAAACACGAATGAAAGACAAGCGCATATAACACCACCGAGGGTTCGCGAGAAGCAGATTTGTTTGTTTACAGTGTTTATCGTGGCTTTAAATAAAAAGAAAACAAAGACTTAGCGAGAAACTTCAATATAATGAAATTTCCTGAGATTAAGCCCCGCATGCAGGCACCTACCAAACAAACCTCTATCATCAGATGTCTGCGCCTTTTCCGCACAAAACGCTTGCTTGCTAAACACAACAAGTGTTTGGAACAAACAACGGATAATACAACAAGGTCAGAATACGTGTATGTTGACGTTTTGCTCGGTTCATCTGATATTGCGAGCACACGCACCCCACCCGGCCTACATAAAAGCATGAGCAAATACAGAAAATCAAGCACTTTCTCCCTTATTTATCGTTTCCCTGGATTTGACTCTGAGCGTGTTTATGAAGAGCGTGTTTGTGTGCCGTGCACCAGGCCGGAAAGCAGACTCCATCGTTAAAAAGGTGCTGTCATTCCGGTGAGTTCTGAATGCCCACCTGCTCTTACAAGCCTGTGTTCTCACACCACCCCTGTTTACACAAGCGCCCAACAAAAGCACAACATTCTTACGCTTCAGATAAGTAGTCACAATAAGGACGACAAAACCCGTGATCACACTGTTGTTTAGGTTTAACCTTGTTGCTCGTCTAGACAACACAATGATCTGTATGAAAAGGTGTGAGAGCATCTTGAGATTTTCTGATTTTCCCCAAAGGATTCCTGATGAGTAATGCAGACAGCTGTATTTTGGCTAGGGATAGTGGTGTGAGCAAAATTACCTTATGACCTTACATCATGATACGAGACATTTTTATATTACAGTAAAAGTATATAGGCGGAAATCTAGCTTTGTATGAAATTCAACTCCCAAATGGTTTTAGAAATTGTTATAAAACCACGCAGTACTACCTAAAGCTTTGACACATAAGCAAATTAAATACTTTTAATTAAATAAAATTTTAATTTTAATGATTTTCTTTTCTTAATTGGAACTTGGACACGGTTATACCAACTGTGGCTGATATTTCTTAACATGTTACATTTAATGACAGACAAATGAAAAATAATAATAATTCCATATCGTTTGGTATTGTAAAAAATATGCGAATTTAGGCATCAGAACATTATAATATATAACATTAAAAGCAAATATTCTTTATGAGATTTGACTATAAAATTTAGACATAAACCCAAATTTAAAATTCGTCAAATCACATGCACTGACTATAAATTCTGGAAAAAATCATTAAATGGACAACTTAACTCTAAACTAAAACTTAAATCTTAACTACTCTACATTGTCTAAATAAATAAATATAAATAATAATAATAATAATGAAATAAAATATTAAATAATAAAAAAAAACATTACATACTAATGGTATTTTTTTAATAGTTAAATTTTTACTTTTTAAATTAGGCATTAGAACATTAGATGATGGCAAAGACAAACTAAACAACAACAAAACAACAACAACAACAACACAAGTGTAATGTAAGTTTACTAAATCTGCCAGAGATCAAACATGGATGCTAATTCTTCTCAAAAGTGTCTGTTACATATCTTAGCCAGATATCATGCAACATGTTACCTTCGGTGTGGGTCTTCCGCCTCGAGGCACAACTTTGCATCATTCACACATGTCGGCACAATCAGAGCTAGTGACTCGCCCTCGTGGAAAAGGATTGCTCGTCGCCCTCTCATAGAGGAAATGACAGCAGCAATGACATTCTGCCAAAAGCAGATCTCACTGCGAGACCAAACAGCCCTTCTAATCTCGACAGGCTTCTCCAGGCCAGAAACATATCTCCACACTACTGTGGCGACATTCTGAGAACAAAACCCCGGCACATTTGGACAGACGGGTTTTGTCTTTTCTTTGTGTTTTCTTCAGTTTGCTTCCAGACCTTGTAGGGCTAATGCCGGTCCAGCAGCTCATACAAACAAAGCTCGCTATTTGTTTAATAACTGATTGCTGCCATGACTACGTAAACAAGGGGGAACAGGGCCTTTTCTTTCTGTTTATGAACAAACACATCTTCTCGCAAAGAGCAATTTAACATTAACCAGGTGGAATGATCAACAGATCCCATAGGTTACACAGAGGGCGAGCCGAAATGTAAACACACTCCAGAGAAAGAGAGCGAGCGATGGGGCAAAAAGAATGGAAGAAGGCGGGTAAGCATGTATGGACAGCAAGGTCAATGCAAATGCAGCCCGTCTTGAATAAACAGTTGGAGGAGAATCTCAAGACAAACAAACAGTCATTCTCCTGACATTTAAAGAAGCATTAGTACGGGTGGGCTACAGCTGCTAACGGCCAATGTGAATGCTAAATAGAAGGGGAAGGGGGATGTCGCTCAACAGGCCCGGATCTCACGGACCTCACGTTTCTCCTATACGTCCAATACAAACAGACACGCAGCATCGTCCTTATTGCCTCCGCTAAAAAACAGCAGCGAGGAACTTGTAAAACCTGTTAAACATTACCATAGTCAATTACTCAGTAACTAGTCCTTGGAAAATATCAATTATGGCTGTATGTTCTTGTCTATTTACAATGACAAAGCATCGAGTTTGACTGTACTGTAAACATTCACAATGGTATTGACTAAGGCAGTAAAAAATAAGTATTTGATAGGCGGTGTACACATAAACAGCTATTCTCTTAAAAGGATAGTTCACCTAAAAAAGGGGTCATAGTTTACTTATTCTCATGTTATTGCAAATGTACACTTTCAGAAGAATTGGAATACAGTTGTACGGACCACTTTATGGTGCTTTTTGGGGCATTTGGCTGCATGGACATTCTTTCTAATATATAATACTGAACGTTACCTGTAAATACTTGGTGTCAGTACGTTTTTAAGAACTTTTTTCAGCAAGGATGCATTAAATCGCTCAACGGTAATATTAAAGACATGATACAAATTGTCTTCTTCGACACTAAATATTAAGACTGTTACAATTAACAATAACAGGAAAGGTCACATCAAATCAGCATAGTATCAGCAACGGCAGTCAAAAACAAGAAAATATACATTTTTAAAACAGATTGAAATAAAAAAAGACATGTTTTGAATTGGAATAATGTTTCAGGCCATTCATGTTCTCACTTTATATGTGAATGCAGACTTGTTTGCCATACAGGAAATCAACCATACAGCCCCACAACTTTAATGTGCATACTTCATTATTAACTCATCAAGCGCCGTTAGGGTGAGCAGAAATGTAGTTTTTTTTTTGTGTGTGTCAAGTCCTGAAACTGAAGCATTGCAGACACTCTTTTTAATCTTTCCTAACAGCATAGTGTTTTGATTTTTCAACTTCCTGCCTTCTCAGTCCAACCGTTCTCACATTCATTTCATTTAACTCTCCAAATCGATTTACTACCGCTCTGAGGAGCTACAAAACCAAGTGATACAGGGGTCTAAACACATATTTATTACACATCAAGAAGAACGTAATAAGATCCTTATGCGTGAAATCCAGATTGAAACATATCACCAGACCATCACCGCTAACCGATGCAGGCGCTCTGTAATGTTGCGCACAATGATTCAAATAAATCTGAACCCATTATCACACTACAAGCTAGAGAAATGAACAAGAAATGAACAATCAGGAGGCCGTCAACCGAGAAGACAACTCCAGCAGAGAGGCTAAATAGATGTATAATTTCAAAAGGTACACAAAACAATTTGCCTCCTCCTCCGAACTGACGACAAAGTCTGCGCGGCGTTTAAAACCCTGCTGCGCAAAGACTATGATGGAACGCACAAAAAGTAAGGCAGGCCATGGTATTTTTAGCGAAACAGCCAGGAGAGACCAAAGTAAATAAGAAAAAGTCTAATGAGTTTTAATGTAGCCGCTACCAGGATAGAAAGGCCAATTTTGGGATGTGGAACTACAGTCATGAGCGGTTTACGCCAAACTCCTGAGTGGCTCTCCTTCAGAAGTGACATTGAAGGGATCGTTCACAGACAGCTTGTGATGATTAGAGCACAAGCATGGCAGAGAAGAGTCTGTAACCGTGAGCTGGGTCTCACCGTGAGGCATCGAGCCGTGGGGAAGGAGGCCTTCACTCAAAAGGCCCCACAGCACAACGGACAAATTAGAACTGTCAAACAGCCGCGTGCACTCGGCAAAGAAAACAAGGCATTCAATCTCCCGCATCCTCTGGGACTGGCCAAAGTGCATATTGTTTTAATATTATTTAAAAGTGTGTCATATATTTTTAATCATTGTTACTCGAAATTCGAGCAAGAAAGCGCTCCGTGGGTGGAAAAAACGTGGACTTTCTTCGCAGAGGAAATGTGTCAAACACGTATTTGTGGGGCGGGAGAGTTTAGCCTCCATGAACTTTGTCTAATTAATATTTCCAGTCTAAACCATGAGAGGGCCTGTATTATTAGAAACATTATCTTGGGGGTAAATTACCCAGTTGCACTGCCATAGTGTCAATTGGCATTAATGGAAAAAGGCAACAACATAACTACAGCCAAGCAGAGCAACCTGGATTCTCAATGCATGCTTTACAGGCCCAAGAGCGTAACAACATCATACTGCTTGTTAAAAATGACCGTAAATACATAAATACAAATATATGTGATTGAACAGCATTAATTAAATGCTTGATGGCACTAAATTTACTTATCTAAAATCTAACTACTTTAAAAATACTGTAATTTTAGTGGTATTTTATAGTAATTTAAATTCATCGTTTTTCATAATAAATAAATAATCTACCACACTCTAATTTCTTTCACATTTTACATTTTTGTGTTGCGTTTAAAAGCATTTTGAATGCGACAAGAATAATAACAATAATAAGGCATAGATTAAACTTTCTAAGTGAGCTTCAAAACAATAAAATATAAAAGTGACTGAAATTGTACAAAGAAAAAAAGATTGTGCAAATAAGATCTGAAGTTTTTACATGAGAAATTATTATCAAAAGCTCTAATAACAACCATAATTGCCTTCTGATTTGTCAATACATGACAAGAAAATGTTAACACAATCACTCTATAAACACGCTTTTTTAAACGCTTACAGCGTTGATTACAAAATATACAACAGGTCACGCTGATCGACATTCGTTTGGCTTTATCAGGCATAAACATGCTGTAGACCTCAGCGATTTTCAGAGCTTGCATGCACAACTTTGTGCACAAACACGTTGACATCACAGTCCACGTCTGTGAACAAAAGCAGAAATCACAGGGGAACCCCGAAGACTACTTTGCAACATTTAGAAATCACATGGCCTCTCTATAGTTTTATACAACAAAGATTCTTCACCGCAATCAACCACAGCATCGCTCGGTATAGTTTCCATCCTGTATACTTAGCCAATATCGAGAAAGGGATATTGCACAGCTGTGAGGTGCCGGTGCCAAATTGTAGAGCTATGCTCAAAAGCGAAATATCTTTCTGAATGTTTGCTACAAAATGCGTGTTGCAAAATGAGGAACATACGGTATCCGTTCCGTCATGCTGGTGTCAGGCGGCAGGTTTGTGCTTAAGAGGCATATTTCATTTCAAGAAAGGGTTTGAGTGCCCTGTCTTCCATTAAGCAGTTAAACCAAAGGTAAAGGGCATGCTAGGGGTAAACGGCAGAAGACCTTGTGTGAAACCAACGAGCGCTTTAATGGAATCGGCTTTTTAACAACTCTTTTTTTGTGTTAAATACAGTCCGTGTCAGGGAGATGCGTCCCACCCATAAAGCAAGCGCAATGACAACGTACAGTGGGCACTAACGCAAGGACATAGTTCATCATGCCATTTTCTGCAATTCCCAGCTGATTAGGGTCATTATGTTGGAACCCTGATTTATGCTGTCATTTCCTCTCACCCTATCCTGCATCAATGAATCTTAATGAATTGGTAAATAAGGGTGAGGATTACACTCTGCGACACCGAAACATTCCTCACCCTCCACGCCACCAGATTTATGGAGCCAATTAGGGACTAACGGAGAAAATTGGCTGGCAGGAAAATAATATTCTTTATGGTACAAAATGGAAAAGCATTCGCGCTGAAGGGCAATTGTATTGTCAGCATTAAGTCCATAAAATATCCCCTCCACCCACAGAAAGAGAGAGAGAGACAGACTTTTTTGGCAATCAGTCTAAAATTACAAAAGAAATCACATTCATACAAAAAAAGATTTATTTATTTTTTAAGGAAAAGCATTTGATTTATCATGTCTCAATAAAGCTACTCTTAAGACTCCAAATTATTAAGCTCTAAAATATAAATTGTACTGACCAGCAGAAACTAGGTAGCTATGTTTAAGCCTTCTAATTTTTGTATTCTATTCAGTCTTCAATTCCAACACTCAAGCAATTAAAATTCATAAAATATATATATATATATATATATATATATATATATATATATATATATATATATATATATATATATATATATATAAACACACACACACACACACACACACACACACAACATAAAATGTACATAAATAACAGGAAATCAATTACGAGAATTAAGACAGTGACACTGTAAGATTTACTGCGAGTGCATTAAGGAGCCGTCAACATAAACGTGATAGGGTAAAAAGGGATTTAATAAACACGTGCACCCTGCTCGTCCCGTGACCATGAATCATGCACTGGCACACAAATCGCCCTTTAAACCAATCAGTCTTCTTCGCGTGATCAAAACATCAGCGCCACGCATGGGCAACTAACCAGCGTTGTGCTTCAGTTCTTTAATGTTTTTTTGCTTTTCTTTTCTGAGCTGACAAAAAGTGGAAATACAAAAAGATGGCCAGGAGAAAAAGAATATGAGGCGGGAAAAAAAAAGTATCTGCAAAAAAAAAAAAGAAAAAGAAAAAAAAAAGCCTGAAGTGAGACCCACCTCTTCCTATTAATGGCAGCATCTTAGAGGCACACTCAGTGTGCTAACGAGCCCCCTTTATGTATTACATATTGTGACTAGACTCGGAGCGTAACAGCGGCTCTCCACATCAAACACGCAAAGGCCTGTTATTAGATGGAGGGCTGGGAGAGAGGCTGTGTGAAAAGAAGTGGAAAATTAAAGTTGAAGCCAAGCAGGAAAGGCCTTAATTTACTGGCATGTACAGTATGCAAATGAGATTACTCTCTGCTTAACTGCATCATTTATGTCCATAATAACGGCATCATCATTATGGGACTCAAATTAAATTACAGCGTAATTAGCATATCAAAGTGATTGGTTAAAGTTTAAAACAAATACCCAATTTTCGCTAATGAAAAGCTGTAATCGGCGCTCATGTAACTCGGAATGAAAACAGCCAAAACAAATATGTGTTTTCGAGTGGCGGGAATCTGGGAGGAGGGCTTTTGTCTCGCTCAAACGTGACGAGGGAGGGGCTTTCAGAGGCTAGATGCGTCTTACCTGGCAGACTTCACACCCTCAGGTTCCATTTCCTAGAGACGCTCTGATCAAAGGTACCATTTCCTACACTTGCCACTTTGGAGCTCATCAATAAAATACAAAATCACTTCACGGCTGATCCGACGGGTGGGAGAGGGGGAGAAAGTGAAAGAAATATGTGAGAGAGATGGGGGTGGGATGACATCTGAGGGCTTATAAACTTACATTTAAAAGGGGAAGGAAAACACCTCCACTTTCCAGCTGAATTATCATGAATAATGACATTTAACTATTGCCGTTTACCGAAAGCAACTGCACCAGAAATGACAGCGCTGCAACCCAAATCATCCCACAAAAAAAACCATCAAACCATCACAAAAAACACAGTTCGTGTCATGCATTCCTCTTTTTTTTTTGAAGTCTTTCATGTCACCACATTATTGATCTCATTCCGAATTTATGACGCACTTCTCCGTTCCTGGAGCAAAATCTGAGGTCTTAACTCTCAGACATAAGTCAATCTCTCCTCACCAACAACCCACCCCCCAGGACTTGGTCTCGATTGACTTTGCCAAACCACACCAACAAACGAATCAGAGCCTGTGCACATTACTCTTGAAAATTTAAAGAAGTGCTATTTTATTTTATTCATTGAGGAATCCATTATAGGCCGTATTGCTAAGAAGTATGTAAATGACGTGCCTTTCAAGGTAGAGTCAGGGCAGAATCCTCTCCATCAACTAATGACACCGCTCATTACATGCAGAACAGAGCGGAATGAAAGTGCTCCTGTCTGCGGCAGCGTCTTCCCTGTGTAAATCCCTATGAAATGCTAATATCTCACTTCTAATTAAAGGATACTAAGTCCAAATGTACCTACGCGCCAGTAACATAAATTTTATTAATGTTGTTTTTTTTTTTTTGCAGCCGTGCATAGGCTTCATTCCATTAATTCATATTTAATACCACGGCTGCTCAAGCATTCTTCTCTTTTTTGCTTTCATTGCCCTTTTTATTTCTTTCTTTTCTTCTTTTTTCGATCGCTTGTGGCTCGCGATTACAAACAGATGCTCATTGCGAGCAGAAGCATCATTATGGGGTTGTGAAACTATAGTTTTTTGCAGGTGCACGAGCGGCCTGGCCACACAGACATTTGCACAAACCGACTCGTGTGCACATGAGGTGCTAAAACTATCTATCAGAAGAAAAAAAAACAACACTGAGTAAACCGGTATGGCCTCTCTGAGCCGTACACATTTACTGTATTTACACATGTCTGCATGTAAACATGTTTACAAAAAGCACGCAGCCATTCTACGAATTCGACCTTGAAGTCTGCAAACAACAGCCGCCACACAAAGTTCATTAAGAGAAGGTTAAAAACAATGCTGCTCCCTATTTGCCTGAAAGACAAAGCTGGCTTTGTGCGTGCTTTTCGTAAAGCACAAAATGCAAGGAAAATTGATCACTTTGCTATCATCGTTGAATTAAAAGCCCACCTAATGGTTAGTATGAAATACGGCCTAATTAGGGCTTCGGTTTTATAGCGCCTGTTAACGTAGTTATCACTTACAACATTGTAATGTCAAAATCAATACGGATTACTTATGTCCTATCCGCCTCCATTCCATGAGGTGACAATAGTTTATCTGTCTTTGCACTTATTAGGCAGGATTGAGCCAGACAGTGTTTGGAATAAAAGAACCAAAACTCAATCTATGAGTCCCTATCGTATGGTATTACTCACAAAACCAAACCTAATCAAAAGCTATTTATTTCAGTCTGAAAGGAGCAAAACACTTCACAGCAACATATAGTCACTGTATCACAAATGTCTGCTAGAAAAAGCAAAAACTGTCTCATTTGTGGAACATCAGGGGAGAAAGGCAGCTGTTTGAGTAAAACTTTTAGTTAAAACTGAAAAAAAATAATAATAAATTAAATAAATTAAATAACCCCCATAATAATGTATAATGTTACAATATATAACAGTTAGCTTAAAAAAATTAATCTGTTTTTGGACTACTAACCTATTTAATTAAACATCTTTCTTCAACAATTCTCAAAATAAATAAATAGTTAAGGTAAAGTAAAATTGAGATGGATCAATGAATGCACGGATACTAATTATTAATGTTTAGACATAAACACCCATTAAAAATAAATTTAAAAGCATTTATATGGTTTCAAAATATTTAATATTGTACATTTTTTAAAAATTATTATTTAATTATTTTTAAATAACATTACTCTACTTTTTAGTCATTTATATAATATACTTCCAATATAAAGAAACAGAGGACATGATAAACTTGCAAATATAAATGCAAAGGAAGAAAAGGATAATAAAAAAACTAAGTTGAGAATAATACCACAAAAATCTCAATTTAAAGCCATGTTATGACAATATAGCCATGGATAAGGTGTAGCCTGCACTCAAGTGTCTGCCTGATTCAGATCTAAGGTTACAGTGGCTGACCTTCAACATTCCTCAATGTCCCAGAATGCCATTCATCTACAGCTGCAGATAACGCTGAGTAAATATCATAAGCATGAGGATTTTAGGATTGAGGTGAGGCCGGCCACATCCTTAACCTACAAGGAAGAGGGCGAAGAGAGATCTACCCTTTAAGGGCCCTTTCCTCCGCTGTGAGCCGTATCCATGTCCTGTCATTTCTCTTGGCATTAGCGTTCTTCATCATCCCTTTGATGAAGGCTCAATCTAAACCATATAAGCCATGTGTTCTGAAAACCTGCATTAAATCGCAAGGATTCTTACACGCGTTACAGACATGGGCAGAATGAAAGTCCTAAAGATACTCACCAATCAGAGAAGAGAATAAAAGAGCTTGATTGGTCGGCTAGCGCTTGAGGAGTCTCGTGTATGAGGGTGCAGCAGAGAGAGGAGGGACACAACCTGTGACTGCACTAATCTGTTCTGAAACACACCAACCCTTATCCCTTGCTGATATATACCTAAACAAGACAAACACAGGCAACCAGTGAACAGGCAACCACAACAAACAAAAGACTGAAAAAGAGAGAGAGAGAGAGAGAGAGAGATACACAAGACAAAGAACAGAAGCACTATTTAAAAATAAATAAATAATAATATTAAAAAATTATATATATAATTATATTCATATATACATAGATCATTAAGAAATGTATAATCAGATTTTCATGACAATAATTTTTATGACAAATATTTTTATAGATAATTGCTGATAATTGACAAATACCATAATTCCAAACATAAAAAAATTATATATATATATATATATATATATATATATATATATATATATATAATATTGTGTATATATATAATTATGTATCTAAATGTATTGTGTTTATATATATATATATATAAACACAATACATTTAGAAAAATTTTTTGTCTAAGCAAATGCCCTCTAGAATTAGAACTGGCTATTGGCTACTGGCTTTCTTGAAATGGCGGCCCCAGCTTCCTGTTTCAATAGGAAATTGCTTAATGCAGCAAACACACCGGTGTTAATGAAGCCATTCCAAAAGGAAGGATGAAATATGAGCGCCTGTAGACCAAAAAACCCAGCGAGGCAAAAAGCCTAAATATCATTAGCAAACACGTGCGAGACGTGGGTAAGGTTGAATAATGTAATAATGAGAGGCAAGGCCTGTGACATTTGTTTCTTATTGTCTAAGTGGCAGTTTAAAGGCCTCTACCTGGGCCGGGCCCTGGCCTTCCTTCTGCACTGTTTTAACAGAGATGAAACCATATTAGGACGTGTATGCTAAAGTAAACAATAACATAGTTGCAATGAGATGGAAATTTTTCAGCTAATGGTGTTTGTCATTCCTGTTTTCAGTCCTGGACTTAAGCTCTTTGCTTCTTTTTCTTTTTTTCCACGTCTTCTTTCTTTCCCCCCCTTCCCTCCCTCCCCGAGCTTGGGAGGACTGTGTTTATGAATAACAACTAAAACGGCCGGTCCACGACCTGGTGCAAAACACAGAGTAAACAGATCTGCTTTTAACGTGCCTGCTCACTTTATTTGTTTGATATGTTGAATTAGCTTTCAGTCTACAATGAGGGAAAAAAATCTGACAAGTAAAGTGCATGCTATTTTGTCCATGTAATAAAATTAACTGAAGATATATTTTAGAATGATACAATAGTTCATCCCAAAAGATTAGATAATGCAGCTCAAAAAAAGAGAGGCATTTCTTCATTCAAAGCAGGGCTTTTTTTTTCATCCAGGGATGCAAACTGAGACCCCCTAATTCTTATGAAACAATGCAAATAATAAAAATCCTTATACAATCTCATACTTCATCTAACATTACATGCCCACATTCTCAACAAGATATATATTATTATTAGAATATTTAATTAAAGAATACTTTTTGTACTCAGTAGATTAACATTATACCATCCCAGCCGTATTAAAGGGTCAGCTAAAAAAAACAAACAAAAAAAAAAAAAACACTTTTTTTATTTTCAGAAGAAAGAATGAATTTTGAATCCGTTTAGAAATGAAGACATCCCGGAAATCTAAATTTAGTTTGAAAAAAGCTTTACTTAAAACACCATTAAATTAGTACTTAAGAAAAACCTTTGCCTAAATCATCAACAAAAGCAATGTTTTCCGTGCATTACATTTACTGCATACACAATATTTTTGTAATTCCATTTGGTGCCAAAAGTGGCGCAGAAATTACACACTTCACCTTTAACAAAGTCCAAAGTCAAACTCTTATTACAGAGTTTAAAAGCCACAACAAAACTTCAGCTAACCAGTGTAGGCGTATCTCCTTTCCTCCCCACAGCACAAATACACTCCCCCTCTCTCTTTGTCTCTCTCTCTCACACACACACACACACACACACACACACACACACACACACACACACACACACACACAAACACACACACACCTTTCAAATGCAAGCTGTTTATTTACTTAATGTTAAAGCTATTCCATTAAGCAGCCAGGCCCAGGTGCTTCATCCCTAAAAGGGATTTTGCTTCCTCAAATAAATACCACGGCAAGGCACTGCCAAAATGATATTGACCATGAATATAACAAATGTTGGATAGAGAACAATAAACATCAACCTATGTGAGTCATTAAGGACATGTACTTTAAATTTTAGTGAATGCTTGAAGCTTATTATGATTTATGAACATAATCTGATCATTGTAAGGTATATTTTTAAGGAAGGCAAGCTGAGACTAAGCCCATATTGTATGGCTTACCTGCTTATGTTCAACAATGTGCTAATGATTTCACTTTCGTCTTACAAAAATGAGTTCAACCGTGTGGTGTATTTGCATTGCTAGTACAAAGAAAACAAACGACTAGAGGGGAAAAAAAACACACAACCTTACTTAAGAAAAAAAAAAGAAGCAAATGCGTTCATTTGATGTTGGAAGAAAAGTCTATAATCATTCTATCGTTCGATTTGACCCATTTAAAATACGGTCATCTCTTTTGAGTTGGATGAAGAAATTGAAAAGTGATGCAAAAAAAGAAATAAGAAACAGAGTATGTCTTCAGATGAAAAGGAGACAAACTGAGCTTTGTGATATATGTGACAAACACTCTCGCACACACTCCTCGCAGAGCGTTTTTGTGGACAGATTTCCCTTTCATCTCTCTGAAGACAACTCCTCTGACAGAAGCCGAGACTGCTGCCTGCCTGACTGCCATCACTTCCATTCAGTACAAAGATTCTGTCACGAAGACTCGCTCCGACGCAGCGGCAGACCAACTATATCAAAGCCTTTCCCCCTCTTAAAGAACAGAATTCATTCAGTTATCAATACCAAGACAAATATAATGGATTTGTAATTGTCATTTTCTAAGCATTTAGAGCATTCTGTATTTTCAAGTAAATAAACAGTTATTCTACTAAATAACTTTTATTAAAGTGAGTAGAGACTGGGAGCAGCATCTGTTAGAAATGTTAGATGAAATAGCCAAATACCTTTCCTTTTCTCAGATTTTCAGTTTACTTAATATATAAATGAATTTGGAATCAGTTTAGAAATGCTTAGCCTAAAGCGCCACCAAAGTAATCCAAAAAAAAACACTTTTGCATGAATCAAAAACCAAAGCAATATCTTCGATATGTGCCATTGTAAACTCACTTGCTGTCCATACAAAAACTATGAATTAGGTTAATTGCACACACAATTAGATTAGATATATATATAACCTAGAAGAAAAAGCAGCTAGTGTAAAAACATAGTAATTTGGACATGTTCCACCACGTTTTGTCCTTTTCCAATCATAAAATGTCATAATTTAGCCAACAGTTATTTAATAGAAGCATTGCTAAAATAAATAGCACCATGGCAATGGTATTATTTTTTGTAATTATTGTACTTGTCCATACTGTGTTTCTAAGGTATTATCATTACACACACTTCTACAATACAGAAAAATGCTGACACTTTAATGATTAACAAAAAAAGAGAAGCTGGCACTAATTCATTCGTTTCAGATGTTACCGCTCTAAAAATTCTTTTTATTACAGCGGAGTTATAAACCTCTCTGGAGTTATGCACACGGGCGCATAAACAACTGTGTGACTAGCGTAAGCATTTAACTTTCTCGTTAGCAATCTCCCCCGTGTGGCGCTTTAGCCATGCTGGCTTGTTTATTATGTTCATAGCTTTGGCAGAAAAAGAGATTTAAGTGAACTCCTACGAATCGGAAGCACTTGTAAATGCATAGAAACACACTCAGCTGTAGAAACAGGGGAATTAGGGGCTTACCAAATGCTAATGCTAATACAAAGCAATTTTCAACCTGATGCTGATACACAGAATTACATTTTTTTTTGTAGTAAGCAATAAAATGTACTCGGAAGAGCTATTACATGGACCCTAATCCACCCCTGCGCCCCAACATGCATCAATATACAACTTTTCATTTGGTGTTACCTCAGAATTTCCATCTTTGTGGTTGCCGTAAAACGAGAGGATGAGGCAAATAAAGTAAATAATCAAGTGTATGATCTTCAGAGGCATTCCAATTTAGCCCTTGGCAGGCGCCACACAGCATGCAAATATCATATTTTCCCCTGCTGTTTAGCTCTCTAAAAATGTACTCAGAGTTTAAGTGGATATACACTTACTTTAACTTATGGAAGTGTGGTTGAGTGGGGAAAGGACTGTATGAGGCATCCACACAGAAATAAACGTGTTTCTGTCGAGAAGTGAACTGAATTAAATATACAAGTAAGTCTTTTTGCATTATAACAATGTGTAGGATGATTATAAAAAAGTTTAAAAAGTCTGTAAAGTTATCAAAATCAGCTTAATGTAATTCTTCAGCATCATTCTTGTGATAATATCCATATTCTTTTTACCGAAAAAAAGACGACAAATGACAAAAATACTGGTTGCTATATGGTTTTTACAGTGTGTGTGAGGTCAACAGACTAATGATACAGAAAGAAGGCAAGGGTAGCTTTTTAAGAAGGTGTATATGGTAAGAAAAACAGAAAGAGAAAACAAACAAGACATGGTGAACTAGGTTTGCGAATTTGGGTGTGTGTGAATGTGTCTGTAAGCATGAGCTCATGGGAAAGGATGGGAAGTCCCTTCCTTGTCCACTCTGTTAGAGATAGAACAGACACACAAACTCGATCCCTCACACCCTGTGCCTTAATACTATGTGCGAACACCCCTATTTTACTCTATGGATTGCTCCGGTCTCCATGCCAGCCGCTTAGGGCCGTTCCATTCTGAAGCAGACAGGTTGGGAAACCTGTTTGGAAACCAAACATCATTTCACACATCGTTTGGTGCCATTACTGGTTATATTATCCTTATTATAGTACCTGGATAATTAAAAAAGTCTAAATAATTGACAATGACAGTTTCAAGTGATATCTTAGCAACTCAAGGACTGATAAAAACCAAATTGTTTCTTGAAAACAAGAAGCATGAGAGACAAAGGAAATAAAAGACCTGTGTGGTTAGGCAAATAAGCAGTCCTGTTTAGCGGTAAACTTTGACAAAAATAAATGACCTCTTCTTTTCTCTCAACCTTGAGAAAAGCATACAAACACAAGAGCTGCAACAAATCAAGTGATTCATTAAACTAGATAAAGAATAATAGCACAAGACCTGCCCTCTGTAGTCTACAAAAACACACACGCATGCATCCGCACTCATACACCACTCCACTGGAGTCTAATAACTAATCATTTGTTTACCTTCTCCGAGGACTTGCTTATTTGTGGCCGTCTTCAGTTCCAGTGCCGCGTTTAACCTCCCTGCCCTGCAGAGACAACAAGCACAGAGGGAAAACTGTAGATGTAAAATTACTGCAGCTGTCACAAACCATCAGTCATCTCTGCGAGTACAAAATGACATTAAAAGTAAGCTATTTTGGTAAGCTATTTTGATGGTGCAGACAAACTAATGAGGACTCAATCGTGGACATACCAAATAAGAACATCATCTACTAAACACAACTTGAGAGAACAGAATTTTTTTTTTTTTTTTTTTTAACTATTAACTACAATATGGAAATGTGTGATTCATCGCCCTTATTAATCCATTTTCAGGGTTAAACTTTACCTATCAAGCAACAGTTGTACAGTAGAGTTACTAACAAATCCACTGCTGAAAATAGATTAGTTACCAAAACATACCATAATAAAATTCTTTGGACATTTAAACTACCTTTATTTATCTTCTTTTAAAAAAAGTCTCTTTTGCATTTATTTTTTTATATGTTTTTTAAAATTATAATTTATTTCTGTAAGAAATTTTCTGCATTAATCCAGTCTTGAGGGAGACAAGCTTTAATCATATTTGGGCATGGTGTTATACTACTGCCAATACGCATTACGATGGTATTCTTGGAAGTACCGTGAAATACAACATAAATCCATATTGCATGAATTTCAGTTCCAAAGTATCATATAGTATTATCTGCCACAATGCCTTTTTATAAAAGTGCCTCCTCCTAAAAGCCAGCGAGGCAAACAAGCTGACATTTACAGCCTCAATATACTCTAAGAGCATATTCTCATGCTAGACTATTGAGAAAGATACTATAAGCCAGCATCCCTTGGGCATTTGAATAAAAGCATGAAAGCTTAGCCGAACGTGAAAAAATACGCAGTTTACATTTGGCAGTCAAAACAGTGGCTGGCCGTTTGAGCAGAGTGATTCTGTTTATCTCAGGTAAAGTGAGCACAGATAAAACACATTGGTACAGCCGGTCCATGTTCCTGCATCAATTATCTGTTAAACTCCCTTGTTAAGGTGGGTGGTCAGCATTTACAGCGACTAAAAACACCAGCCACTACAAAGACCATATGTGTTTTTCCTCTTATCTTGTGCCGATTCCATTTTCTCTCATTCTAATTCATTAGACTTCAATTAACACGTCATCCCTGCTGTTATGAATCAATAGCTCTTGGTGACAGGCAATGAATTTTTCAGCTTAAAAAGCTAAACATCATTTATTCAAATCACCTGCTAAGGTCTCAGGTGCTAAATGAGTTTACTGAAATGCCTCACGCTCATTTAGACAAATGTTCTCTCGTCCTAATGACGAGAACGCTTTGCATTGAGAACGGAAGGGGTGGGGGGGGGGAGAGAAAAAGAGAGACGCGCAACAGCAGTTACCTTTCAGTTTTTAGCACCGTAATGTGCTGCTAAATCGATAACAGTCCAGACTGAATGCATGAAGTTGGAGGTAATGCTGGTGTTTTGAGCAGCGGGGTGGTGGAGGCCTGGGGAGTGAATAAATACGCTCATACTGTTAGACTCAGCTGGAGAAGGAAAAGAACCAGCACTCTGGTGCTCTGGGAACTTGCTGAGATGATCGGCTTCATGGGTGTGTTATGAAGGAAACACGGCAAGAGAGACAACTAAATGAGCACATGGGCTAAATACTGTCTGAAGATAATAGCAAAGAAACAGACATGGAAAAAACAACAACTTTAAAGTTCTTGCGTAAAGGTGTTTCATCAACTATGGGCAATTTTGGTGCTTTGGACCTAATTAACTCACTTTTCAAATTCACCAGTTCACTAATTCGCTCAAACAATGTTCAAATGTTATTGATGCATCCTGAAATACACATAATTAGTTACATATTTTGACACATTCTGAATTAAAAAAAGAGTGATATTTAGCTAATTGTCATCACAGATCATTTAAATTATTAAAAGTTTAAATATTCTATTTAAAACTAAAACTATTAAATATTCAATTTTAATATATTTTAAAATGCCACTTATTTCCACTTATTTATTATTTTATCAGGGTTTTTTTTTTCATTACTACAAAAAAGTATTAATTTCCTTAAAGTACAAATGATTTAAAGTTATTTTAAAATTTCTTAAAAAAAAAAGTTTTGATATATGACCTAGATATATAATTAGCATTTTAATAAAATATTTGTGTTTGACCTAGAATCCAGTAAAAATCTTTGGTCATACATGACAATGATGGCTAAAAAAATTATATCATGCACATGAATATCAACAATCTCATTTATAAAAGCAGACCTGAAGAGGACTTCTGCAAAATGTTGTTCTTATTTGACCACATTTACATCGTACAGGCTGTCGAATCACACACTCCAACTGATTCCTGGCTAAAACCAAGCCAATCCTAACAGAAAAGGCCCTGGTGGTCATTATGAACGCCTCTTCAGTCCATCTAATGGACCATCTCTTTCCTCACTTCACCAAAAACACAAGAGCACATGAATATTTACCACCAAGCAAAGCCATTCCATTAATCGGTTTGCGAATGCTTAAATAGCATATCTGTGGCTACTTCTGCAGTGGGGTCATAAATGAACATTCCTGCTTCGTTAGCATATTAATTTATGCAGAGATTGAGTGCAGCTCATAGGCTGTGACCAGCTCCTCTTCTCTCCTATTGGTCAAGGAAGCAAGTCTATCCAGTGTCCTCTGACAAGCGCCGCACAAAAAGATTGTAGAGCGGTGTAAAAAAAAAAAAAAAAAAAAACAATTTTCCTCTTTGCATAAAATAAAAAATACAGTGACGGTAAAAGATAAAAATGACAAAAAGCACCATAAATATAAAAGTAGTCGATTTGACAATAGATGGAAGATTTTAGATTTATTTATTTTAACTGTACATACAATTCACAGCTAAGCTGTTATATTATTTTATAATAATTTACTAAACAGGGCAAATTAGTGTTAGAGCGCATTTCCATAAAAGCACCAATGGGAGGGAAAAATTCTGTACGTAAATTACGGACAAGGTGAACATTAAAGATCATCATAATTTCCATAAATACCAGCGAAATCTACCAAGAGCTGCGCAAAGTATTGCCTTTTTAAGACCTTCTTTGTGTGTTTTATAACGACGCAAATACCAGTGAATTGACAAATGCAAATCATAGCTAATTTTATCTCCTCCCATAAACTTACTGATCAAAAAACAAGCTCCTACAAATGCATATTCATCAAGGTAAATAACAGTGTCCGCACCTTTTCAGTGCCAATTTCCTACTTTGTGTCTTCAGTAAATCCTGACAGTAGTTTTTACGCTAAAGGAGGACTTTCTGGAGCACGCCGATAGTAAATCTGGCCCTTGCAACATAGCCAGTAAGTTGTATGGACCCGCTGTCAAAAAAAAGGCAAAAGAACAGAGTGAACATTCTCCAAAATTTCTGGGTGATTTTTTTCTATTAAACTTTCAAACCTTAAAACGCTGAACCGAAAGAGGACAATCGCATCAGAAAAGGAGAAAGCAGAAAAAGAGAGACCAGGAATCAGAGACAGAGCTGAGGACAGGCTGTGATATCTATATTGAGTCCATTTGTGTTTGTTTTTAGGGTGTGTGCACATGATTTTCCAAGTCACTGTCTGTGCTCTGAAATACAGGAAAATTGCATGACTCACTTTGAGACAAATGCAGCTGTTTACAAAGGCCTGACAAAAAGGTGACTGAACCGAGGTCTCTCTCTCTCTTGCTCTCCTACTCACTCGCTCACCAGAACCTGATTCATTTCAACTATTCCCGAAGACCTGAAAGTGATTTTTGTAATTCGCTTACAAGCAGGCTTCGCCCATTGTTTTGCACGTCCACGTTCATGTAAACAGCGGCGGTTTCCGACATGCAAACAGACGCGAAACCTAATTTATCTGGGCTTGTACGTGGGTCACTTGAGCTTCTGGAGGCAAAGCGAGTCGCTACATAGTCTGCTGAATGTCAGCCTGTCTGAGTCTAGACATTTTTTTCGGACCTGCCCTCACGTTTTGCTGAGCTAAGAACAAAGTACACAAAGCGCGCACACACACACATAGCTTTCACAGTCTTAATACCAAGGCAGCGGTATTTCGTTCCTATCCCAAAACAAACAAGGCAGTGCATTTCTTTACACTATTTAAATGTTAACAGGCAAGAGCGCGGGCTGAATAGAGCATTCTTTCACTCTGGATACCAGAAACGTCCCAGCCAGACTTTCAAAACACATTCTAATGAAATCACTATTTAAATAAATAAACAGACCAGCTGCACTGTAAAGCGATTTCTCTTACTCTCTGACATGACATTTATACAGCTTTCTTTTCTTACTGAAACCGCTTATGCAATGTTTTTATTATGAGCAGTATAGTTTTAATATTATATTAAATGTCCAACATCAATATCTAGAGGCTAGGGTTAATCACTAGCAAATCTGATATCACAAGAAAATTGTACTTAATACTAAATATCATGAAATCTATTCTTTCAGATTTGGATACCAGAAAATTACATGTCCAGCAGCCAGACTTTCAAAACACATTCTAAAAGGTCTGGCGGCGTGTGACGAGGCATTGTCACCGCCGCCGTTAAATGCCCTGCGCGCCTCTCCTCGGAGATCATCCAAAAGATAAATAAAAAGCTGCACTTGTTTTCTTTTCTGAGCTTACCTCCCCCACTTCTTTCTATTCCTTTTTTCTGTAATTGGATTATACGTTTTTTTTCTTCTTTTTTTAAATACAGACCAGCGCCATGAGAGCATGGAACTACTGTAAAGCGATTTCTCTTACTCTCTGACATGACATTTATACAGCTAAGGGCTAAGGATATGAGGGTTAACACAGGTCTTACCCTGAAACCGAGGGGTTTAACCCAGTTATGCAATGTTTTTATTATGAGCAGTATAGTTTTAATATTATATTAAATGTCCAACATCAATATCTAGAGGCTAGGGTTAATCATAGCAAATCTGATATACGCAAAATTGTACTTAATTTTTACTAAATATCATGAAATCTAAGATTTGAGAGAGATTTGAAAATGGAAAATTACATGTGCATTATACAGCATTGTCTGCTGCCAATGCCAACATGCATATATATATATATATATATATATATATATATATATATATATATATATATATATATATATATATATATATATATATGAATATTCTATATTAAAAGGTACACACAACAAAAATGAAAAAATTATTATGCCAAATATATGCTGATTAATCAGTCTTGTTGATATACAGACAACCATTCAAAAGTTTGACAGAAAAACACACATACATATGCACATATACATTTTATCACTATAGTTTTAGCATTACTATTTTACTATTATTATAAATGCTTTATTTACTATTATTACATCATTATCACTATTATAAATAAAAATGAGTTTTATTTATTACTCATTTAAATTGATGCTTTTATTCAGCAAGAACGCATTTGATTGACCTTTATATTACACAACATTTAATTTAAATGCTGTTCTTATAAACTTTTCTATTAATTACAAAAATATTGAAAAAAACTATCACTGTTCTGACAAACATATTAATCAGCACAACTGCTTTACTACAACAATACTACTAATAAAAAAAAAATTTATTTCAGCAGAATGATTTTGGAAGCATCATGTGACACTGAAGACAGAGAAGAGTAGCTGAGAGACAGACAGAGAAGAGCTAAATACCTTTACAGATTTCCTAAGTACTAAACACACTTCTTTTTAAACACATTACTAATAATTATGGTAACGTTTTAGTATGATCTCAACCATGCTTTTAGGTCTCCTCTGACATCACATTTCCTCTTTCTCCCCACCAATCGCCGCCTTTTTCTCCTGCTCTCTTTTTCTCATCTGTTCTCTTCTCTTCTCTCCTTTGACCGCAGATCCTGTGCACTATTAATATCAATAACCCACAAATTCCATTTCCCTGTACAGAGACAGAGTGAGAGTAAGCGCAGCGACTGAGGAAAGCACAAATCTCTCAATACAGATTCACTTCTCTTTTTGAGGCAAAAATCTAATTGGACAGGAGAGAGTGGAGGCAGACACCGTGTGGTTCGCTCAGAAAGAGAGAGCGAGACCGAGGGGGATCCGAGGTGCGCAGTCAGAAACGTAAGCGTTTTAGACAGTATTTTTAGCCCAGCGAGCAAGAGGGAGAGTAAACGCATCGCTTAAAGTCTGTGAACACTTACCCATGGACATAACCCAGTGCTCCACAAGCCAAATCCAAACAATTCCAGTGTCCCACACTTTGATCTGCACTATAACAAAAGTCCTCTCTTCACCAGCTGCCTCTATATCAAGTTGTAAGTGAGGTGCGAGCAGTGTGCAACCAGCAGTCTTGCCCCGTTCGCGCTCTCTGGCTAGCACACACATGCACTCTCGTCTCGGGGGCTGGAGGTATGTGGTCTAAACACAACAAAAGCCCGAGTCGAAGATTGAATATGCAGGAAGAGGGCCTCCGTTTGCATAAACACAAACACTCAGCAAATGAAGGGCTGGCACCGATCGCACCACTGCCTGCTGGGAAACGCATACCTGTCCTGCTCTGTCCCTGGAATACTTTAATCAAACTACGCCTGAGAAGAAAAAAAGTTCACTGGAGATGAACAACTAATGTTTGCTTTGATCATTCCTAAATGGGTAAGTGCATGCTCTTTGCAAATATTCTAGATATTCTCTGTGTGAAATACAATTAAGAATTATTTCTTATTTTCTTGAGAAATGAACAAGAAAGTTATAATCGATGACATCTGATCATTGCATTTTCTCCAAAAATCTTCGGTTCTTTTTAATGCTTGCAAATGATTTAAGCTTAACATAACATAAAAACAACATAACAATAAAGCAAATATTACTACATAATAATAATAATAATAATAATTATTATTATTATTTTATATTTAAATTCAAACTTCATTAACAAAAGTTATATTAAATATAAATATAAATATTAAATAATAATAGTGATGTTGATTTCATTTAATTCATTTATTTTTGCTGATTTGCATCTGATGTTTCTACTTTTCTTTCATGCTTGTTATTAATAAACTTAGGAATGAAAACAGCTTAACAAACAGGATGTAGGTGGAGGTAAAAAGGACAGTGCAGTTCAGTAATACGGTGCTTTACTTCTTGCAGCTCTCTCTCTCCCTCTCGACCTTAAAGTGGCTGTTGAGAGATGCAATGTCACATGATCGACGGTAATTTGAGCAATCACGACTCATTCCTGCAAAGAATCCCGAGCATGACACCCATTCATAAACACACTCACACGTGTGACTCTCCGCTCCTTTTTTAAGTGAGTAGTTAGCGTAAGAAACTTCGAGAGAGAGAGAGATGGAGAAAGATGGGGAGAGAAAAAGGGGAAGGGATCAGGATTGACGGATGAGGTGAGTGAGAAAGGAAAAGAAAGAGGGAGCACAGACAGAACCTCCAGAAAATAAACAGGGTGTCTTGTTTCAAAGGCGAGGGGGACACACAGGCATTCCATTGTTCAAGCCAATTATCAGAGGCAAATAATAACAGCAGATGGATCCAGCAAGGCCAAAGAATGAGTGAGTGAGAAGTGGAGAGCTGCAGAACAGATGATGAAATGTGAGAGAGGAGGAGAAGGAGGGGTCAGAATAACCCAGTCCTAAAGCCCCACACACCAGATGTGGACTTCTACAGGGACGGTGCACAAACACTAGCTTTCATTACAACCTGCCTCGCGAACGCAAGATGTTTTAAAGATACAGATATTCTATTTCATGAAATTGTATTGTGTGTTGTTGTTGTTGTCTGTAAACAAAAAATAGCAAAAAACAAAATAAAATAAAATACATCAAGCAGAGGCCAAGAATGGAATCAGGACAAGACCAGAGTTAAAACCTGCATTTCTCACATACTGTAAGGACCAACAAACAAAACCATCTGACAAACATGAAAAACAAAATATTCTTCTTCTTCTTCTTTTTAATATTAATATTATTATTATTATTATTATTATTATGACAACAAAGTCTTGTTTCACACAAACACAAAAAGTTAACATTAATAATAATGATAATAATAATAAAAAAATTATATTTAATATATTTTGTTTTCCTTATAACATAATGTTATGCTTTAAAACAACAACTACTACTACAAAAACAACAACAACAACAACAATAACTACTACTACCTCATTTTATTATTAGTGTACAAATATTTCGTAGGAATAGTAGTAATAGCAGTAGTAGTGTCACTGGCACTAGACACATTCAGCTTCACAAGAACAGAATCTTATTACATAAAATAAGACCAACTGCATTACAATTTCATAATATCCAATAACAGTAATAATAATTTTATACTTCTATTATTATATAAAATAAAAACATTATTATTATTATTATTATATTATGTAGAAGCACAATTGGGACTCCATAAGTAATAAGGCTAAATATAAACAGCACGTTCTAGCTAGTAAGCTACAGCTCCAGTTTGAATGCATAGTTATTGGAACAACACTAATTGTAATTTGCTCATTACACAAAATCAAAACTGCTCATGAGATAGAAGTTATTTTGTTCGCTCAAAATTACTGGTTTATTGTATAATTGTATTGCATCAAAAAGTTAGTTGCTTTTGCTTTGAGCAACTGAGTAAAGGCTATGTGTTATGTTGAGAGCATTTCTCTCTTGTTTTTTTGGGGGGGTGTATTTTATAAGCAGCGGAGCTACAGGGAAGAGCATCTGAAGCGAGAGGAACCGGCAACTCAATATGCTGAAGGATGTGTCATATCGCTGCTCAACTGACAGCCCAAGTGTGTGCGTATGGAGAGGGGGGGGCCTTTTTCAGCCTAAAACAAAACGCATCCTCAATGTGCCCCTGTCAAGGGTGGGAGATGTCTTCAGATAGTGGCACAAAAGATCAACCGTTCCTTTTCAGCCGAGAGAAAAGAAAGAAAGTTTTCGTTTCATTAACTCAAGACTAAAGCGTAATTATCTCCCTATGGGCCGCAATCACCAAAAGAAGGATAATAGAACTGAAAGCACTTTCCACTCCACTCATCTAAGCGGTTCTTTTCTTCTCTCTCTTTTTTTTTTTCCACTTGTTTTTTCTTCTCCACCCTCAGATGAGATTAACCAATCGAATAATGGCAACAGATTGCGGGGGCAAGAGGAAAATACAACTTTCAGAATGGTGTCTGTTTGAGAGCTTTAAAGATTCGCCGTTATCTGGCTTAGTGTTCTTCTACTTGTCAGCGAAATGGTTTCCTTTCCTTTTCGTCTGGCATCTCTTTTCCTCTTTATCTCGCTGACTTTGGAACGGGCTGGAGGAAAAACAGGGTGAGGGAGGTTAGCCTCTAAGTCGCCCGGGTTCCGCCTAAAACGAGCCATTTCACAAATTCGAGATTTAGATTTAGATAAAACGCAAACATTTTATAAGTATATCCCTTTTTCTCAATTACTAACAGGCTGCTACTTAAAGGTGCTCGCAGCGCTAGCCTTAAGATAAGTCCCTCAAGGATTTGCAGCTAGAAACACAGAGCAGGCCCTGGATTTAATTAGCTTATGAAAATAATTGCCATTAGCACAACTCGGAAACAGTTTGGAGCAACACGTCCATGACGGGAGGAGGAAGAAAAAAATAAATAAAAAAAACCTCTCACTTCTGGAACGGAGAAGACAAAGAAATAGTGCGAAAAAAGGAAATTGGCAGGCCAAGCGACTGTTTTGTGCACTGACACAGAGGTCGAGTTAATTAGACTATTGTCATTTTAATCAGGACAGCTTCTCGGTCAGCCTTCTCTCAAAGAGCGAGTGAGTGTGTGCATGTTGACGCCATGCTCAGGGCCTCTGCTCGGTGTGTGTGTGTGCGTGCCGGTTCTATGGACTCGCTTCGCTAATGAGCAACGCCACAGAAACAAAGCCCCCGAAGGACCACCGGGGGAAACTCCTCACCCTTCTCTCTGCTCACTTCTCTGTTCATTTGAAAATAATTTAAATATCAAATATTTGAAATCATTTGCTTCTCCCTGGCTATCTGATATTGAATGGCAAGTCTTTCATGTTGCCTTTATTATGTTCATAAACCGACATTAAAATTCAGAACTATCATTACAAGTGACTATATTTATTACGGCAACTATCATTTCGGTCCGGACCATGGATTGTTTTCGGATAACTATGAATATTTAATTCTGACAAGACATTGTTATGCAAAAATATCCACAAAGAGAGCTGCCGCACCATAAATGCATAAATCCTGTCCGAAACAGTCACAGAAACAGGAAGCCGAATTTACATAGAACACTGTAAAAAAAATTCTAATTAAAACCTATTCTGGCCGTAGATGAAATCCGATTTCATCTCATTTTTTTTAAATCTTGCCAAAAATTAAGTTGAAATTGGTTAAAAAAAAATTAAAAACTTATGTTGACTAATTGACCATATCATTTTGTTAGTGTACAGTAACTTCAAATGGCACTAAATTAGGGTTTGTTCACTTAGTAAATGTGAGAAACAAAGGCAAAAACTTCTGAACATCACATAAATCACACATTGTCTAAAACAAGTAGATCTCATAACTGGGGATGTAATGGCATTATCAATACCGTACTACAACAAAACTGCCGTAATATTTTCATGGTCACATGACGATATGAAATGAAAAGGTCTTCCGAGCAAAAAGAATAGTATTTAAAATATATTTAAATGTCTTGCTCTAACACAAGAGGGCTTTAAAATTGGCTTTGGGCCATTATGCTTTAGTATAGTATCTGAGAGCACAATATTTTAATGCAAAGTATGCTTTTAAGATGATCAGATCGTGATTTGGTGTTTTCCACGACTCAGAATAGCTCAGTTCACAGTGAATGAAGTGATCTTGCTATTGCATGTGCTGTAAGTTTAAGCGCATTTGGGAATGTAACAGCCACTAGTTATCAAATCAGTTTTTTGCATTAGATACAATATTTCAGTTTAAAATGTACAAAAAATATATATATATTTTTTCTCAATTCTATCGTATCGTAGACTTCTTATCAAGATATTATCGTATCTTGAGATTTTGCTATCGTTACATTCCCACATATAACATTACCTGTGCACTGCTTTAGGCTGACTGTTTACTTTGAATATGGTTCCCCAGCATATCGTTTTTTCCTTATATTTCCATATACCCCACTATGTATCACATGATGGCATCTAATATTGAGATGTAAAGAAATTCAGTGCATGCACGTTAACTCTTTTGGTTGTCATTATGTATAAATTAGGCTTCCTAATGATGTGCGCCTGTAGTCGTGTCAAAAACATAAATCATGCGATGGAAATAAGAGAGCCAACATTACAAAACTGAGACATTTAAACATAATCTGTCAAAACTGTAACATGTTGCAAAAGTCTAATTCGGTCGCATCACTCTCCACCAATTAGAAACACCTACAGTATTTGCTATAAACTGCTGAAAATACATTTATAACATTGCTCATCTCCCATTGAGTTGCAGCCTCCTTACAAACTTCATTTAGGCCGCATTCTGCACAACATACTGCACACTTTGTCTAATTTGCATGTAGCTGGAAAAATAATTCTCTCATTTATTTCTTAAACTCGAGATGAAAAACAGACTAATGGCTCTATCTTAATTTGGAATTTTCTTGCCATTTATCATCCTACAGATAGTTCATAGTTTTATCACTCGTCATAAATATTTCAGGCAGTGTTAATATTAATTTGATCAGATATTAATTTTACTCAAAATGCGCGCACAAATCAATTATTCAACAAAAGGAATGATCAGTGGAGCTGATGGGAGATTTTTTTTAAAGAAGCTTTAAATAATCAATCCAGATCCATGCCTTTCCTCGTTATTAGTTTATTAGGTTAACAAAACAAAAAACAGCATGCTCGAATCATAAATCATAATTTAACCCCCAATGGAAACCATTGTAAAACTGGTTACACCAAGGTCACATGATCAGCACAATCAAGTGCGATTTGTTGACACACGGTGACATGCCGCACCTCTATTGGGGATTATCATGGATTACATGAATAAATTAGATCCTAATTTGAATACAAGTCTCCTCCCCACTGGACACTGTCTTCAGGGTAGATTAATCTCTTTCTACAGTCTGTAACAGGCTAAATCGCTATGGTTATTGCTCATTATATGGGTTGGGGATATTATAAACCTCTAATTCTACATACTAAACTTCAGTTCATAACTCATCCTGAGCTATGGCTGTGTATCAATTTAAAATCATGAGGCTATTTAATTTATAAATGATCAGACTTACAATTCCTCCCTTGCAGACTTTAGTTTCTGCCTGTTTTTCTGCCTTTTTTCTTATATTACCTAATTCGTGTACATACAGAAATATGTGAGCATGTAATCACTTTGTACTACACTGTGGCATTGAGATTGAAAAAAAAAAAAAAAGCTTTTTAACTTTTCAGCTTTTCAACAACAACAACAAATCTCACAAATATCTTATTGAAATTAAGTTGATAAGATAAATGAATAAATCAAGTGGCATTAGCTACATTTAAACAGTGTTCTAAGGCTGCTCCTTCCCTTCAATTATTCATCTCTTTCGTTACTGCCAAGCACATAGAAAAGAATTAAAAAACGCTGATTCCTCCTAATTAATGCTCTCGCTGATACTCGCTACAGATGTCTTAGATTTCTCTGGTAATCTTTCACTGTGTTTAACCCTGTCAAACATTCAGGCGGTCTATTTTTTTCCCAGTCTCTCTCCATCTCGCGCCTCTTAACCCCCTCTATTTCTCCCGCTTGTCTATCCGTCCTATCCCTGCCACATTCTGTCTTGTCTCTATCTCTCCCACTAAATCACCACTTGATGTTTCTTAATTTATTCCACTCTTTCTCTCCTTTCTCCCCCTCTCTTTCCCTCCCACTCACGGACACACACTCTCGCATACACAGCGCGAGAAGGGGTGGTGGTGTTTTTCTTTGGGTGAAACGTACGTTACTGTGTGAGAGAGGAGACTTTAAATAAACATCTGCACAGCATGGTCACAATAGAGTCTTTTGTGTTGAAATGTGGAGAGAAATGATGATGTTTTAAGGGCCATTTTCAGCTTGGCAACGACATGGACTCAACATGAGAACTCTCAAACAGGTTTGTTCACTCAAAAATGATAATTCCGTTTTCATTTAGTCACCCTCATGTCGCTACAAACCTGTGGGACATTCTTTTTTCTACATAACACAATCTAGCTTGAATCACTGAGATAAATGCTACAATTGATTTTGATTGTGAAAAAAAATCATTAATAAAAACTAAATCTGATATTGCTACTTTCTCTCATGAACACACCAAGGAAATTCAGATTTTCAGTTAATAATGACTGAAATGCTGACATTTTATGATGCTTTTGCATAATTTTTGACTTTTAAATACTCTATTGTAGTTGGATGGAAAAGAACAAGGAAACAGTCCCAAAATATCCTTATAGTCTGATGAAGAAACTCCAACAGCAGCTGAAGCAAAATCGCACAATTTATTGTGAAAATAACTAGTGCTGGGCAACAATTAACTCCTGATATACACACACATAATAAATATACACAGTACACACACACACACACACACACACACACAAACTATGTACACAAAAAGTTTTATTTCGGATGTGATGAATCTCATTTAAACGTTTGCTCAGCAATAAAAGTAACAAAAGAGAAAAAAATAACCATCAATGCTCAAACCAATATTTTTTTCAATAAATAAACTTACCAGTATGTATATGTACTGTACTGTAGACTCAACGCTTCCACATCTTTATCTCCCGCTATTCTGAGAAAAGGCTGTATCTTTTTCTGCTTCCCGTCACCCAGCGTTCACTCTTTGTTCAAACACACTCCACGTCAACAAATAACACTCTATGCAAACTAATGCCTGCAAATTGTTTTGGATCTGTATTTGAATATTTAAATGCTTCACTTTAGATCTAGATATATAGCAGCAATTTCCATACGTGTATGAAACAGGTACACACACACACACACACACTACATAATAGCGGTTTGTAATTTTTTCTCCTGCCTGACAAAGATCAATCAGATACATACCAAACACTCACATTCCTATCACTGCAACATCATCTTTTTAGAAACACAAAGTCACCGAACTACCGCAATAAATGCCCAAAGTCTGAATTAAGTGTTGTGGGTACAAAGATCAAAACAGCCACCCACACTACAGTATTTAACCAAATTGGATGTGTTGATAATATTACATTTACATATAACATAACTGCAGAGCTCTGAGCGCCTGCAGTCAAAAACCAGCCTAGAGACACACGTGAACTTAACACAGGTTGCTTACAAAAGCACCTGGGAAAGAAATCTCACACATGGGTTAACACTGCATGGTGAAACTAGCGGTTAAAGTTGGCAGACAGATTCCGGGCTCATCATCCCATCCAGCTTAGCATTTAAACACCCTCATCGGGTCAATGAGAACTACGTTCACCCGTTGTTCTCCTCCATTATGCAAGGCCATGATATTTGCTTAAAAAGATGGACAGATTAGGCTGGAAGGATCATAATCCTGGGGCAGAGCGTGCCGGCTAGCGTTTGTTACTTTGTGTGGCTGGAGAAGAAAAAAAAAAGAAAAAAAAGACAAGCTGGTTTTTCTGATTTTGAGAAGGACAAGATGAGAGATGCTTTGATCTTTTGACTTTGAGAAGGAGATACTGACTCGCTGCTGTCTATCTGTCTCTAAAGAAAAAAATATGACTGAATATCTTACGAAAATGTCAAGAATAAGTGTGTGAACATGATGAACATATTTTTAAGGAACAAGCAGCGAATAGATATGGCCCTTCAAAAGTGCCACAATACAGAAAGAAAGATTTACTTCTCATGTTCAACAATACTGTGTATTTGACAAAAAAAAGCATCTTTAAATGTTTGTTTTTTTTTAATGATCCACACATATATTATCTATGTATGTATGCATGCATGTATGTAATTTGTAAAAAATATTCAAAGAGACGACCCTTGCCATTTCTACAAACTGATCCAAAGAAACATGCCTCATGTTTAGTTGGCATGGAGAAAAGCTGCCAGATCTTTAAAAGAGAACACAGCTCTGAATATGACTGGGTGAGAAAAGAAAAAGATAAACAGAGAAAGGGAAGGGGGAGGGTAGTGGCACTGAGGCAGGATGATATGGCAGGGTTTGGCAGAGGCCTATAGGATGCCAGCGAAGGTGTCACTAATCTTCACGTGACCCAAGGGGAGAGAGTGCGAGACAGAGAGAGAAACTGTCGGCTTCTTTAGATTCGGGGTGCTGTGACTCATCTGTTGCTTGTCACATTGGGTTTGGAGCGTCCGCGAGGCAGCCATGACCCCGAGCAGCACCCGTGTCCTTTGTCTGTGTATTTACAAACAGAGACAGGGCACAAACAGGCTGGGGTGAGTCGCTTTGGCAGAGCTGTGAGAAGCAGGGGCATATAACACCACCGAGCAGAGGGAGAGAGGGGGAGGACAGATGGGATTGACCCTTATGTCACCATTCTGGACAATATGACATTGCCTGTGTGTGTGTGTGTGTGTGTGTGTGTGTGTGAAAAAATAAGTTTTAAAGCTCAAAATGACTAAAAGATGCCTTATAATTAAGTAAAATGATTAACTGCAGTATGCAAAATCAAAATGTGTTAATTATATACATACACAAAATATTTCCAATTCAAAACCAACTTCAAAACGTTCAAAAAAAAAAAAAAAATCAGGGGGAAAAATGTATCATGGTTTAGACAAAAATATAAAGCAGCATAACAAAATGTAAATGTCTACAACAAAAAGACAAAAAATAGTCTCTGAACATGTGAAACCAAAGTTACGTTGGTAGTGCAAACCACAGTGTGCAAGTCCAATTATCTGCTCAGTTTCTTTTTTAAGTTGTTTGCATGATCTTTTAAAGAAATAGCTTGCCGAGGAAAGTTTTCTTTCCTGTGCAGAAGTATTTTCTATTTACACAGGAAGTTAACAGAACATAACAAAAGCGATTTTTTTTTATTTATTTTTTTAAATAGTCAATAGATTTTAAAAGTCTGTTTACTGTGTGTGTGTGTGTGTGTGTGTGTGTGTGTGTATATATATATATATATATATATATATATATACATACCTCAAAGCCAACAACCAAACTAGTTGTACTTCTAACCAAAACAAAAAAATTCAATAAATAAAAATAATAAAAATAACACTTGTTTAATATTACATTGTTCACATATCACTGACAAAAAAACACAAAAGATTTGGCCCATATTCAACCGTGGTATGAACGAAACTCAAAGGTCTTTTTAAACAGCCAACCAACCTGCACAGTTCAATTATTAAAAGTCATATTCAGCACAAGCGTGCAAAGCTACAGTCAAAAGAGTCACAATCAAGATATTAAAAAAATGAGGTAGAAAGCTCTGAAAGGTGTCGACTAATGTAACTAATGGAATGTATTAAAGTACGGCGGTGTGCCTTAAGATCTTTTCTAACCTAAATAATTAGTCAATATTGAAAAGGTTAAATTCAACAGCAAGGAGAGCTTTCATGTCCTCATGCAGAGTCATAAATGTAGTTCTCTCATTAGTCATAACCCATCTGCAACATGTAAGTAGCAATTATGAGTCCTAAAAGTGCTTTTAAAGAAAGTGGTAAACCATGTGCAAGACGTTTAAACGAAGACCCTTTTCAATAACTCTTGTCGCAGACACCTTGCCGGCCACTTTAAAACCAGACCCTGCAAAGTACACTTTAATGGACAGGCTCGCATCCACCTGCGTTTGCTTTCTGTTATGGTCATAAATCTGAATAACTAAATAATAACCTGCACTTAAACATATTTGGAGTGCTTTTCAACTCGGATCGCCAAAAGTTCGGACTTTCGTAAGTGCAAAATTTCCTCAAAACGGCCCGAACAATCAATATTCAAGAGGAAATAATCGTGCATTTTGGGTTCATTCGCACGCAACGTGAAAGATTAAAGCATTAAAACTCATCTAAAAGTTTGTCAAAAGAGTGTGTTGTTTTGTTTGTTATGTTTAATTCATGTTGCCAACACGGAGCTGAGCCAATGTCATCATATTGACTTTCAAATCTGTGATCTCTGAACTAACGTGAAATTGTGTAGTTGGAAAATGACAAGAGATTGATTTCCATAAGTCTCATAAGCACAACTGACTATGTAAATAGGGCTGATTTCTTTATGGGGGTGGGGGAAAATAGCTCGGCGCACCATTTACATTATCAAATGACACAATTTACATTCATGTTTTCCATTTACTATCAATCTGTAACGTACACAGTTTTGCAAGCGGGCGTAACTGTTAGAAGCACTTCTCTAAAACGTTGCCTGGCCAGGCTGGTGGGAATACAGACTTTGCAGGAGCTCCATTAAACTCACAAACGTAAAATACATAATTCAAATCAAACACTGATAACAGTGTTGAGACATTTAGAAACACTCCAAATATACGTGGGTTAATGTTTGTTGAGCACCTGTTTTAGAGACGATATGATAATACGCACTAATATGGCATGCCACAAAAGAATGCTTTTTATGACTCAAGGTCATGAATATATATGAATGTTTACTGTAAACAACAGAATCTGAACACAGGCTGGAACTGTGACATGTGGGCAAGGTCATGGTTTGATTGTTGTGTTTACACATCACACAAGCAGTGAAGGCCACGAGAGACGGGGATCAAAAATGACTGCGGTGGTATACTAGTGTAACTCTGAACTCTAACTCAGTCTTAGAATTCTGATTAGTTAGAACAGACTAGCTAAACTGTGTGTGTTAATGTCTGAAAGTGTCAATTAATTCACAACCTTTGACACAAACATTATCAATATCATTGCACATAAATTGAATATTAAACCAAGTATAAATTATTTTAAACATGCAAATTCATTCATTCGTTCGTTATTAAACCAAGCATTTATACTGTATTAAAAATGTAAACAATGCAGTAATTATTCTAAAATATATCAATTCTATTCTATCTATCAAATATATTCTATACATAAACTAAATCTTTTTTTTTTTTTTCAAAAAAATATATTTTACACTAATAAACAAGAAAACCATGTGGAATTTGCTGTAAACAAAAAAAGAAAATAATGAATGAATGGATAATATTTAATATTAAATCATATTAAATTTTAAACCAAGTGACATTTTATATAAATAAAAAAAACATTTAATTAAAAAAATTGGCTTTATAGAACTGCTGTTGTGAAAAGTCTAAAAAGAGAAAACTACTACAGATATTCTAAACTGACATTTGCACGAACTGAAGTGAACGGACAACAAAAAAGGTGACTTGAGGTGAACTGACTTCATGCATTCACTAAAAATGACTGACCAATTGGTTAAAAGTAATTACAAGAAGTGTTTAAGAAAGTGCAGTTTTGAGAAGGTCTGGAATCATTTGCTTGCAAATTCCACTTGGTTTAATATTTAGTTATCTACTGCAGTGAAATTCATTCAAAAGTGTTGCTGGGCACACACATACACTGTTACAAAACGTGAGACGTACCGTTCAGCATCCACAGGGCTGGACCACTGCACTCTCCTGCCTGCAGGACAGACAGCAGGTAGAAAGATTGGTGGAAGAGAAAGCAGGCAGAAAGAGAGAACGACAGACAAGAAAAAACATCAGTGAGAAATGAGGAAATCTACTGAAACTTCGAATCATCAGAGACTGGTGCTCCACATTCAGTTCCCAAAAAAAAAAAAATGATGTGGATTTTGTGCTAATTATCCAGCCGATATTGTGATAGCTTTATCTCCAGACAAATCAAATGGAGTTTTCTTTTCTGAGAAGAACAAGGTAACGAGGGAGGGCACAACGAGAGAGGTCACTTTGAAACAATTGTTCATTACCCTCTTCCGCCGAGTTTATTTTCGCTCCGCGTTTAAATAATCTCGCGATACATTTTTAGCATCTTAAAAGGGCAAAATTCCCTTGATTAAACAAATAATAGCACATTCAAGAAAACTGTAATTGGGTTCAAATTGATTCGAGCGGATGCTCTAATTGCATTTAAACACTCTTCCTCCCTAACCCTGGATTCGCAGCTTCTTAATTACTGGCCCTCTCCACGCAAATCCCTCCGGGGGAGAGGTGGAAAAATAAAAATAGTGAGAGTTTTACAGCACATTGTTAAACTGACCTATAAACTTTTTTATTCAATATAAATGAAGGCCCACTGGAGGCAGGGAGGGTGAGGTGTTGAGGGAGCGCTACTAAACTCAGATTAGCCCAATCCCCTCCAGACTCCGATCCTGTCACTCATCTTCGCCGACTTTCTCCCTCCCGTCTGTCCCTTGCTTTTTTTTGCCGCTGAGGGGAGGGAGAGGCAGAAATGTGTTTCCTGAGAGAGGTGGAAAAGGCACATCCTGATTAGAAGAACGACGGCCCGCCTGGCCAGAGCGGCCGCTGCTGGTGTCTTTCTTGCAGAGGCAGCAAAAGATGCGCGTGCCAACTCAAACAGGGCTTTCTTTCACACCGTGTGTGTGCGTGTGCACCCGCGGTGGCCTTCCTGAGGGCGAGCTGCAGCTGGAGCTCTCTGAATAAAGGTAATGGGCGAAAAGTCAGCGCTACTGTAAACTCTCCACCCTCCCCCGTCTTTCACCAGGACGTTCCGAATCAAAAGAAGAAACAACCCCACCTAAAAACACGGGCATTGTTTTTTTCCCCCTGCAAAGCCTTCCCACGAATTACAAAGGAAAAAGTTTGTAAAGAGGGCAAACGCTCTCTTTATTCCCGGCCCTGTGATCGTGCCAAACAAAATGCCAGGAGAGAAAGTGACATTCAGTGTTGGTTTAAAAAAAAAAACAAAAAAAAACCGAGCAGTTTGAAAATGATTAGACTCTTTATTTCATTGTTATGAGCCTGACACCAGAGAGGAAACCAGAACAATCCATTCAACCATGTTTTCTTTTTTTTCCTCCCTCTTTCTTGCTCTCTGAATTTAGAAACACTAATTAGTTTTGCTCTCATAAACCCAACCTGAAAACGGCCAATTAGATAGTGTGAAGTAGGAGACGTGCTGAAGAAACAAGTGCTTGAAGGGAGAAAAAAAAAGGACTAAAAACCTCATCATCCTTCAATTACAGCTTCACATGCACCGCAACGAAAGTGAAGAATAACATTTCACACTTTCCGTGCGGAACATATGCCGGTTTGGCGTTCAGTCGTTTGATGAGAAAGGGCTACATGGACGTACTGCAACATAACGGTGTTATGTAAATGAAACACGATAATGCTTCATCTGTATTGGTTGTTATTGGAGTCTCTCGGGGTGTATTGAGGTCACCACGCTAACCGAACCACCTGGCTAACCACAGCAGCAGCTGGGCTTTAGCGTAGCGACCAACCTGACCAGAGCGTTCCCTTAAACCACCTGCGTTAATCTGATATAGCAATTCCCCGTTTCAAGGGTACCTTCACGCAAATGACGCAAAAAAGGCCGCTTTTGTTTTCCAAAAGGGTGTTTTTAGTTTTTGTGCCAGGTGGCTTATTTTCATACAGAGGACGTCATAAAAAAATTAATGATAAACTTGAGCAAAATTGTCTTCAGGAATTTTTGGGGCCGGTCCCCTGAGTTGACCCGGGCGAGTCTTTCATCAGTGTCAGAGCGAAGACTGATGGCCTGTCAAAAGAAAAGCCCTCCTCCATTTCTGGCCGGCTCCTGGGCTGGGCGAAGCGGCTAAAAAAAGGGGTCTGGGCAAAGCGGCGCTCGACGCTTTTTGCCGGGAATGAATTCTCAGATGCCGGGGTCGCTGCCAACGTCCTTGCAGCCAACGGCTGAGAGGGCAGCAGAGTTCATGCTAACTGCAGCTTGGACCTGCGCTGAACATCTGCTCATGAATGAGCTGGCCGCCTACTAAAAAAGTGCTGCTGCACTACGAGGGCCTGCTGATGAAAAATTCAACGCTCTCTTTCTCCTGGCACGCTTGTTTTGCGTCTATTCTCCTGAGCCCGACCCTGCGGAATCATATTAAGAGAATCTGCGAGCACGCCGCAGAGTTTATCTTGAAGAACAGCTGGCGCTGAAAAGGGATCTGCTGCTTCAGGAGAGCTCAGGGACTTTCGCACGGAGATCTGCCATCACGTACACCGTTTGTCCTTGAAGGAAAAAAAGGGTTAAACAACCAAGTAATGTGCTGGAAGAGGAAGCTACATCTAGCAGATTACCATAACTCTGATGGAGTGATGATAATGAAGATTATGTGAAAACCTGTGTCAAGAGTCAATGCAAGTGTATCGATGAGTCACATGTGACAACACTTTTTAGTATTTTTATTTTGTTTTCAGTTGAACTAAAAATTATTTCTGCTTAAAACAAGACACATTTCCAACAGGGTAAAATAACTACAATTTTGCCTATTGGGTATCAGATGATATAGTTGAAAGCCTTTTGCTGGTATTCAAAATTTTATCTCAATATTTATGTATTTGCTCAAAAAGAAATACTTCAAATTTATTCACAATTATCTTTTGCAGAACATTCAATTATAGGCTCAGCCATAAATTACAGTCAAGTAGATTCAAAGCTTTTATTGCCTGGAATACTATACCCACTATAGAATATTCTGAATTAATGGTTGGTTATTGGATAATAAAACATGGCTTAAGAAGTCTTTTTGCTTGCATCTGGTTTTATATGTAAAGTCTTTTAGGTTTGTGACTATGTTTATTTAAATGTTTTTTTATTTATTTACTTGTGCATTTGCGGCCTGCTTCAGATGAAAAAAATAGTATGGCTAAATCTGGCACATTTACATAATAAATTTATTTTACAATAATAATGAAGAATGCATGCAAGTTTTAAAAAATGATCTTTATGGATTTTCAGTGAATAAAAAAAACTGCATTTTAATAATGTTCCTTTATATTAGCTAATGTAAAAGGCATCATTTGCCTGTTTATAGGATATCTGTACCAATAAAAGAGTTTAAAGCCAATATATCGCTATATAAATGAACTTGACTTTTTTTGAGAAAACTAATTTAAAAGAATCATTGAGATTTGATTCATTACAATAGTTCTAAAATGACAACTCTCTAAAGATTTCAGTGTGGTGATTTTAGCAGGAACGCTATAGCCAATACATACAATGAGATAGTGCTGGGAGTATTTAAGACATACCGCCGCTACACAAATAACATACATAACCTACAGCACATCTATACAGGTGGAGCTGTGGAAGGTGGAGGGTTGTAGAGGAACGCTAAAAGCATGATCTAGTATATGCTAGCCAGCCATTTAAAATGTAAAGCAGTAAGCTCATTGGCTGCGTACGCAACATGAACCAATCAGCTTATGCCAAGTAGTTTAACTCTGTGAATATCATCAATTTGCATTAAAGGAATAGTTCAAAATGAAATGACACCATATTTTACTCAGCCCAAAGCCATTCTAGGTGTATATTGCTTTCTTTTTACAGATGAACACAGTAAGAGTTTTTAAAAAATGTATACTGGCTCTTCCAAGCTTGGCAATGCTTGTAGACAGAGGCCATTATTTTGAAGCTCCATAAATATATGTGGATAATATATATATATATATATATATATATATATATATATATATATATATATATATATATATATATATATTATATATAAAACTAACTTTAGTTATTGATGGGTTTTTGTAACAAAAATATTTTTTATGTTTAAAATTATATCGTAAATAACTGAATCATGTTATTTTCTGCAAGAACTTCTTGGTGCTTAGTCAGTCAGACAGTTATTTACTTTATTCCAACTCCGATTGCGTATAGGTTAGTTTTACATCACAGCACTTGCAGACATATCCCATTTACGGAAATTCAAAATAATGGCCACTATCCACAAGCATTACCAATCTTGGAAGAGGCAGGATAATTTTTTAAAAATCTCTGACTGTGTTTGTCAGAAATAAGAAAGCCATATACACCTAAGATGTCTTCGGATTGAGTGAAATATGGGGGGAATTTCATTTTTGGGTGAACTGTTCCTTTAAAGACCCTTTGGAATATAAATGAAGATACTGCTGAAGCATCTTGGTCTTACTGCTTTCATAATCAAAAGCTCTGTAACAAACATTGTAAAAATCTTTCAAACATCCTTCTTTACTATTCCAGTCTCTCAAAGTTGCAGAAAACCCAACATGACACTGAAGAATGCCTGACATTTAAGACAAACTGCTCTGCCCCAACACTGCAATTTCTAGGGACAGATAATCATAGTCTCCACTTTACTTCTAAAGTCCAGCTAAATATTTGATTTACATAAATTCACCAAACCATTATACCTACAGGAGAGTCAGAGGTTTTCTTTGGAAAAGTATCACTGTGAGTAATAGCAGGAGTTTAAGGAAGTGGTCAAACTGAAATAACCGATTACCTCACATTCAGCAATTTCGCTTCTGTTTAGGGCCAGGATAGGTTAATCTCAGTGAGCCATAAACATTTTGTTTGTGAACAGTGCACCATGTAAAAATGCGGAACGGAGGCTACAACATTCGGGTTCCATGTGCAGTGGAACCTTTTAGAGGCATCAGCAAAAAAAACTGGGGAAGCATTAAAATAGGTATTACACGGTATTTATTTCCGACTAGAATGTTCCAACTTCCTTGAGTGACTGAAGAACAGAAATTGCAACATTTGTCAGAGTATTGATGGTCACGCCTTTAATATGCAAAAAGTCTGGCTTTTCTGAGCACAGCTGTGATTTTTGTCATGATGCACCTTTAGATAAGTTTCCATCAAAAAGCCCCTTCTTAAAAAAGAAGGTGACACTGCATTGGTCCAATGTTTATGTGATATTTAGTTCATTTGCTGCTAGACAAACCACATTCTCCAGAGTACATTAAAAAAACAACTAGCTACAATAAAAAAATGCTGTCATGACACTTTTAAAAGGAATTCTTAAAGAAATTCAGTCATCATTTACTCACTTTCCTAACCTGTATAACTTTTTAATAATCTGTGAAACACAAAAGGTGTTTTCTGAAAAATAACAAGTATTCAACTTCTCAGACAACAATATGGCTGGCTGCAGCTTTCAAAAACATTTTAATAAAAAACAACTGGCATACAAATTTAATATTATTGCATTATTAAAAGTCAGCACTGAGGTAAACGTTCAATAAGCCATTCTATCAGATCTAGAACTGTGTTTTATCTTTTTAATACATCTAAATGTGTCAGTAGTAGGGAGCGAGAGAGAGGGAAAAATTGGTAAATATGACTGCTTAAATTTAATGCAAACATTGTTGACACATAATGTAATTTAAGTTGGGTAGTGTGAATGAAAGCCCAGCAGGGGTAATAATACCCTCCTAATGAGAATCCTCGCTCGCTCTAGACCTTGCTGAGATAGCCATAATGCATGGCTCCTCTTTTTTAATAAAATAATTGTTACAGTTATTAAAGATGAATCTCATCAGAGGCAGGATGACAAAATAATTCATTACCAAACGCATGGCTTTAAATAGCTGCAAATTAAATTTCCCACAGAAAATATGCCTGTAGATGAATGGGATCGTTATTTCATAAATATTGGATTCAGTGTGCCCTTGGAAGACAAAAAAAAAAAAAAACACATCCGAACATCCATTTTAAAAGTTCACTGCGAAATGCAGTTAATAAATGACTCTAAACCCACAAATAATTCTTACCACATATGTTAATTTGACAAAGAAAAAGGCAGCATTGTGGATCGAGTTTAAAGGTCCGGGTCGGAGCGAACCACCGCTTGATAATGTGGCGCTTAATACGGATACCGCCAACGTATAATTACTCCGATTATTTAGAGTTCCTGCTGTTTACTAAAGGCGCAGAAACTTCCCAGCAAGCATTTGGCATCTCCTGTCCTCTCCCTCACACACACACAAACACACTCACACACACAGCAGGATGTAAAGAGGAAAGCTTTATTAAGATCCTGCAGCCATAAAAGAGCAGGGTGACTAACCGGCTGCATTAGCGTCTAAAAGCCAAAGTTATTTAAACCCAATAAAACACTAATACATTGTTTGAGTGGAAGTTACAGTGAAGTTATCTTCACCTTAATAACATCATGGCCAGCCTGATGTTGTTTAGATCAATAAAGCCCATTACAAGAACAGGCCTCAACATAGATAACAGGGCTCAAGCGCAGTGATGTAACACTCTATGGCATCTCAAAGAAGAAAGGAACCTTCTATTAAATAAAGAGGCCAATGGAAGGCCAATCATAAGGCATGGTAATCTGATAAGAGGCGAGTGTGAGTGTTTTTAATACATGCTTCGTTTGAATACACTGGGATGGTGGATTGTGGCAGCCAGGTTGTGACACGTGAGGTGGCATCTGTTAAGATTACGACCCTTCTTGGCCCCACCACACCTACTCTCTGTCACATACTCTCCGTTTAAGCTTGAACTACCACAATATTATCAGACAGACACTTACTAAGCTTTGTATTTTGTTTTAGAAGATATTAGAATGCTCCTGATAGTTCATCTAAAAATAAAAATTCGGTCATCATTTACTCACCCTCGTGTCATTCCAGACCTGAGTGACTTTGTCTTCTGTGGAAAATAAAAGAAGATGTTTTGAGATATTTAAAAAATATTTTTGTCTCAGTTTTTTTTGGTCCATACAGTGTCATATACATTTATTATTATTACCATTATTATTATTATTATTATCATCTTTTTTTTGGAGTGAACTATCCCTTTAATGTTGGATGTGTATATGGCAATGCTATATATTAAATTAATATTCACAATATATTTACAATAATATTTAATTAAAACAATGTAAATATCTAACTATAATCATACAATATTTAATTTTTAAATTAAAATTTTTTAAAAATTAAATTTTTCTTTTATAATTTAATGTTAAGTATACATTTTGTAGACACATTAGTAATTTAAGAGTTAAGTCTACTTGGGATTTGGGGCAGGTCTGGCTGACCAGTAGAAGATGAGGGGGAGTGGTCTGCCAATCTGTTTGAATAAAATGATTGTTTTCTGCCTCAAATTTCCAAAATAAAAATGGCAACAGTCAAATAAATAAAAATATTAAACTAAATAAGAAATAAAATGTATTATTTTAAAAAGCCACACTGTATGATGCAAAGTCACAGTTACATAACGTATTTTTTTCTCTAAAGAAAAAAACAAGCTTCTATAGGATTCAAATAAAATCAGCTATAAATTAAAAAAAAAATAAATAAAAATTTATGCGAGTTGGAATCAATTCAGAGATACGTCAATGTGTGTCATGAAATGATTTCTCATAGTTATACAGTATGTGGGTGTTTGCCATTTGGGCCTATTTTCTGTGCTAGTCCACCAGGTGATGCTCTGACATCTTACGTCTGACTCCTGACGTGATTATAACACTTACACAACACAGACACACAAGTATTTCAACATGCATAAAACCAAGTAAATTCCTTTGCACAACACACAAAATATCTCACATTCAGACATGGTGCAGTAACGGGCGATAACGCTATCAATGAAGGAATGACAAAACATTGACATGACATTCACCTTGCACAATATTAAATTGCAAACAATCATGTGCAGAACAACCTGTTTGCACAAAGAAAACCAAACGAATCTACATTTGTTTTTGTTGTTTACCCAATTTTCTTTCTCAAGCTTGACTCCAGACAGCCTTTCAGAAAGCCGTTTCAGTCTGGTCAACAGACAGGAAGTGATGAAAAGCATAAATGGTTTTGAAAGGGAGAGCGAGAGAATGCGTGTGTATGTGAGGGCTTATAAGAGTGTGTTGTTTCTGGTGAGAGGTAAAAACACAGGTCTGACAGATGAAACCACAGGAAAGACTGCTCTGATCTTACCTCTTACACCACACGCTCAAGTGATAAGAAGAAAGAAAAAAGATCTGTAACACAGTTGAAAAGTCCCTTCATGGGGGTTTCACTGCTGTGTGTTTCAGAAGAAGGGGCCCGTCGGCACACAGCGCAAACAATCAACACATTGCGTGATCTCGGTGTAAGGTCTACTCTTAGGGACTCTGTAAAATCTCAACATCACACATCTTGATTTTTTGCTTGTTGACATCAAACTTACTGTATCTACTGTGCTGAAAACAGATCTAGTCAGCATATTAAAATCTAGTTACATTTTTTTTTTATTGATTTTATTATTATTTTTAGACTCTGAGGTTTGTTTTGATGTACCTGGGTTCATTTCAAAGTGCAAATCAACACTTCAAAACATCAAAATTGATCAAAACATCCTGTTAAATTAACAGCTAAAATACAGAGACAATGTTTGTAGTATTTCAAAATGGTATATTGGTGGCTGTATAAAACTTTACATTTTTTTAAGTGATATGAATGGTAAAATACTACTAAAATCTGCTTTTTACTGTAAATTTGAGTATTAACCACTATAATAATAATAATAATAATATAATAAATAAAAGGTGGTAAAACATGATAAATCAAGAGTTTGCTGCAAGTGGCCTGTCCATAAAAATGGGAAACTTGTATAAATGGTGCAAAGTCATGCAAAAAAAAAAAAAAAAAAAAAAAGTAATAATAATAATAATAATAAAAAAACGAAGTTATAGTTATTACTTTTAAAAACGATACATTTAGACATTAAATGTTAAACCATTAATAGATTTGTATCACACATACAGTAAAGGTAACTTACAGCTAACCTATTAATAGGCTTTTACTGCAGTATTTTACTGTCTTTTTCTGTAAGAAACCACATGCTTTTTTAAAGTGAACAGACCTGAGCAGAACAATGTTGCCTAAATTGATTTATTACATTAATTGCAACAATTTACACATTCTGCTACTGTTTTATAACTTAGGCCCAAATATTCACGATGTTAGTACGATGCCGCATTTCAAATGTTGTTCAAAGTGCTATTTCAGTTCAGGTGTGCATCGACTTCACCTGAATGTTTGCGACTGAAATTTCTCGCTGCGTTTTTCTGCTTTTGTTTTTCCGTTAGCAAAATGTGACCCCACTAAAAGCCACAAAACGTCAGGGCATTTTGAGATCGGTGCCATGTCTGTGCGTTGTGGTATGACTGGGCTGCCCACATATTGATTTACCCAACCCGAATTACCTTTCTGGCGTCCCAAGGGACGACCAAAAATCTCTGCGCAAATTTGCTCAGCCACTCCGAGTGCAGAGGAAGAGTCGGTAACTTGAGAGGGAGCGGGTCCAAATGGATGCCTGTGAAGGTGACGATAGCGAATAATATCTCTGCAGAGATGATCGTCTTTGACAGTGTAATATTACTGGACGATAAATATACAGCGCTGAGGAGGCGAAAAGAAAGAAAGAGAGGGGAAAGCTGCCGCCAGCTGAGTACGAAAGCATAAATAAGGTCTTTTACCTTCGTCAGTTATCCGTCTTTTGACACGCAAGCTGAGCACACTGTAATTAACACGGAAAGAGATAATGGGGTCTCTACCCGCTGATCAATCTGCCACATAGATCATCCGTCTCTTTTACAATGCCACGTTAACATTATTTAAAAAAAAAAAACGAGGAAGAAAAAAAAAAACACTGCAGATATTACCCTTTTTAATAGCTACTGTAGCTTGATACAGGCTTATGGGTTTATTGACATGCCTGTTTACACCACGTTCACAAAAGAGCCGCTCTTTACTGCGTACAGCACATACATCAGTGCAGGACGGTGTGGCCACAAGACTGTATTGACTGACTATTGGGACTGTTAGATAATAGACTCAAAAAAACACAGAGACGCGGATTGTGTTTACAAGAGAAAAAACTAAAGAGCCACAAGACTGCTAGAACTCTACTCAGGAAGCATAAGCTGTAGTGTGTGTGTGTGTGTGTGTGTGTGTGGGTGGGTGTACATTTGTGTGTATTTCTGTAACCCAACAGGGAGACAAACAGGCGTGTTGTTTGTTTGTATTTCTCAGCTCTGCACATGTTTGTCAGGTCTAGATCCACTTTCACAGGTTTACTGCTCCTGTCCCCTCTGGCCTAGTGTACACTAGTGTTCTCAGAGACTGCTTTAATGGACAGATTCCTGTTCCTGCTCTCCAGGGGACAGGCATGAACACGTCAGCTACATGAAGATGTTGTGGAGCAGTAGCATAGCGGTTAGCGCGCATGTTCTCACACATTGGGGCAATGTACTTTGAGCCGTGCTAGTGCAAATTTGCATGTTGTTGCCCCTTTTTCTTTAGGCACTTCCTAGTGCACCGTTCAAAAGTAAAATGTCAAAACTAAACTAAAAAATGTAATGATACCTGTTATTTTATAAAATAATATTTTATTAACAAAGCATTTATATTTTATCAAATAGAATCACATAGCCTTTTAAAAGTTTTAAAAGATTGTTACGTGTTTTTGAAAGAAGTCACTTAAGTGTTTACATAAAAAATACAGCAATATTGTAAAGCATTATTTTGATTTTAAAAAATATATATCTTAATATATTTTATTCCTGTGATGGTAAAACTGAATTTTCAGCACTCATTTCTCCAATCTTCAGTGTCACATGATCCTTCAGAAATTATAATACGCAAAATAGTAGAATAAAAGATTAAAAGAACAGCTTTTATTTGAAATATATTTTTATAACAATGTAAAAGTTTTTACTGTCACTTTTGATTAATTTAATGCATCCTCGCTGAATAAAACTCACAAGCGAACTATTTCTGTTAAGTAATCATTCAGAAATACTCACAAGGTTACTGGTTTGAATTAGTCTGACAAATCCTACATTTGAAGGCACTAAACCTGTCAGGGCATTTCTGAATCAAAATCTGATACAGTAACTGAACTTAAACTCAAACCATACTGACCAGTTACAATGTAAGATACAAGCTACAAGACTAATATTTAAGTAAACATTTTCAAGAAAGTCATTTTTTGTAATATATGCAAAGAAACAGCAAGGACATGTAAAATTGTTTTTAAATATTACTAAAAGATATCTAACAAAAGATTTCTATTTCAAATAAATGCTGTTCCTTTACATTTTCTGCACATCAAAGAATCCTAAAAACTACTTTAAAGAAAATTGCCAAATTGTAACAATATTTTTTGGTTTTTTTACTTCTAGTCAAATAAATTCCTACTATGCATAAGATATTTCTTTCGAAATCATATTACTAAACATATATTTTTTTTACTTCTGAACTATAGAAAGATGGAAAATACTATTCTGTAGTAATTCTGCTTCCAATTAAATCCACAAAAATGTCAAATTAGCTGTTACATCAAACACAAAACATCATCCACTGCTAGCAAACAGAATGTTGTTTAACAAGGACAAATCATAACACCTTGAATCAAAGTAGCATATCTCCATACTAAAGCTTTCATCATTACCCAAAGTCTGCTCTCTCAGCTCAAACTTCCCAGCATTCGTCATTAGCGCAAGGCTAAACGGTCAGTGCGCCACTTCCCCTATTTAGACAAGCGATCCGTGAATAAAAAGTAGATCCAATGTCTCATTGCGTTTTTAGGCCTCATTAAGGCCATTAACCTTATATTATTAGATGGAGGATGTTAATGTCAAAGTCACTTGGTCTCTGATTTGTTTTTTTTTCATGACTAGATCTCACAGTGCTGCTCTTATGTGCGTGTATATACATATATCTTCTTATATTAGTTACATTAGTCACATTTTTAAGAACAAATCACAGCTCTCTCTCTCATGTAAAATAACAGAAGGTGAAATCTGTGTCCTAAACAGAGATACGACAAGGAGGAGGTTGTAGGAAATAAAGGGTTTACATTAGCCTTTTGATCATTTTTATGGTTTGTAAATTACAAAGACTCAAATGACTATGGGTGGCATATGATAACTGCTGATTCAGTGCTATAGGGTAGCGATAGGATGTTTAACTCTGCTTGTGGGACTGCGTTTGGTTCACTGTAGTGATGAGAAAGGTAAAGGGCCCTAAAAAAAAAAAAAAATCCAACACATGACCTTTCTACATATCTCAGACAATTCCACCCCCCCACACACACACACTCACACACCCTCAACTGTCCTTCCTCTCTGCTCTCTTTCCCAGTGACCTGCGCTAACCTGCTCTCATCTCTCTACGCCCAGAAAGGAAACAACGTTGAGGGTGTGCTTGTGGGTCCAACCCAAAATCCAGACCAGCTCCACAATACAGGCCAACACCTCAAGCTCCAGCCTGCTCCCTATCAGACTGAAGCAGGGGGGCACTTCCTGTGTGAAACCACATCTTTAACTAGCATCATTACACTGTAAATAAATGTTTTCTCTTTTATTTGCTTGCTCGCTCTCTCTCTCTCTCTCTCTCTCTCTCTCTCTCTGCTTCCGTCAACTGTCACAGTCTGTGCCTCCAATCACCTTAGAGTCCAAACAGGAAAGTGAAAAGAGAGGGGAGAGATAGGAGATATGGGCGTTAAGTTGCTCTGCTGTTTCCTACACACACACACACACACACACACACACACACACAGCCAGCTGCCTGGGACTCCATCCTGGACTTGTGTTCTTTTCCTGACACTCGCCATTACGACATCAGCTCACTGCCGGCCAGCCACACAGCGAAACAGGAAGTTAGGAAGCTAGGTGTAACTGAAATCTTTTGTATAGGTGGAAAAGGGACAGTGAATAAGACTGAATAAACTCCACTAAAGTAGGTCTGTATTGCGTTATAATACAGGCCTAAGCTAACACACCCAAGGAAAGAAAAATCACAAATGATTTCTCATTTGTGAAGTTAAAATGAGAGCAAATAAAGATGCTCAACCCTTAAGGGGGTTTTCAGAGTGATGCCATAGAAGAACCATTTTTGGTTCCCCAATTCCTTTCAGAGAACACCAAGCAGAACTATGAAGTATGAAGAATAATGATCTAAACCTTTTCTCTTTAAAAACTACAAAGGAGAGGTTGCATGGATGTTTTTTATAGAAGACAAAAAAAGGAAATAAATTTGTTTTAATTTGAAACATCTGAGAAGTTGAGAAACTAATTAAGAAATAATTAAGTTCTTAAAGGTCTGCTTTCAGACAACGCTTAGCCTAGGCCAGTATTAGGCCATTTAAGTAATTTTTATAAACATGCTTTAGAAAAAAGCATTACTGGAGTTGCATCTTAAGACAAAACAAAAGCATCAAGATGTTTTAAGATCAGTCAGAGCAGCTTACTGTCAGTAGAATCAGCTCAGATTTACATTTTAGTCTAGAACAAGGATTAAGCCTTGTCTGTGAAACCAATGAGAATATATTTTAAGTCTTCTGAGATATACAAGACTACCTTCTGAGGAATTTGATTTTCTTTGTTGCAAAAATCTTTGTTAAGCGATAATTAAAAAAAAAAAAACACAACTATGAAAATGCGAGACTAATTAAATGAATCAGCACTGACCTTTTCTAAGAAATGACGCATAGTCGAAAATTAACATAAGCAGATTTGTTTATCAGTCATCTGAATTCTTACTAAAATTAAAACCGAAATTAAATGATAAAGTGTAATATGACAGAATGGGAAACAAACTTGTTTTAACAACAAGGGCACACAAAGGCATTCATAAAAACAGCTGTGAGAAAGGTGGACATATCCTGCATTGAGACCCCCTGCATTAGCCTGTGGTGTGTGTTACACAGAGGCAATTAAGACAGGATACTGATCTAATGAACTTCTAAGTGTGTGTGTGTGTTGTGTTAAGTTGTGAAGTGGGCCGTATGTTGAGCCACTGCTAAATGAGTGTTGAGTTTCAGTCGCCCGGTCAGAGGGCTGCAGGCCCAATCTAAATGCATGCGTGTGTGTCGGGCCTGTGGATGGCAATCAATGAGCAGATGCTTGGAAAAAGTAAAACATCACACAGTACTTGCATTTCCATGCCTGTCGGGGTGGTCTTGAACTATGTGTGAGTCTGCTAGGCTGTTGTTAATTGCACTGCCACAAATAAGCAACTGGCCAAAACATTATTCAATCTGCTCTCAATTCACTAAACAGCATTTTTCTGCCCAAGTGACTGATGGGCAATGGTATAATTACAATAATTTGCTTCATCTATCTGTCAAACCAGTCCCCCAGAGGATAATTTTATAGCTCAAGGGTTGATCTTTTTTAGCTCAGGAGAGTTATGCTTCGATCAAAGTTCAACTTCTACGTTTTAGATGTTCCTCCTAGCATGAAAATAGACACGATTTGTCATTGTACAGTAAGTGTAGAAAGCTAAAACATTAAATGTTAATAGAATATAGCAAATACTCTGTTTTGGAAGAATTTTATGAGAATTTGAGAGTTCATATTGAAATCACTGACTTTTGGACTGCAAACTTTGGTATGTTAACAAATATAGGCAGAGTTTGAGACACTGTTGAGATCTATTTTGCTTAAACCGAAATATACTGGCCAATTCAGGGGGCCTAAAATATTGTTTCAAAAAGGTTGAGATCCAATGCTCTAGAAAGAGACTCAGACTTCAGGGGTGTTTATTCAGAGAAAAGCCTGACAATCAGGAGTCAAACGTCCCCTTCCATTTCCGTTGCAAATTAGAAAAAAAAAAGATATTGTAGAGATCTCATTTGTGATTTCTTCTTTCTATACGTTGAAATTTGCTTCTGATGAGCACTGAAGTGCAATTTAAAAGTTCTCTCTATCACTTACCAATCAGCTGAACAAGGAACATCCCCATCAGCAAAGTGAGATGTTAATCACTGATGGTGAGAATAGATGGAGATGTCTTAGACTAGTCCAACTCAAGTACATGTGCACACTGAGACTGTCCAAAGTTTATTACCCACAAAAGATGAAATGGTTACATCCATTTTATTATTGCTTCAAATTAACCTTCAACTAAGGGAAAAAAAAACGGTTGGGTGACTTCTCTAATTTGTGAGCTATTATTTATGCCTACCCACATACAGACAAATATGCGCAGAATTTTGTTGAGTGCAACATCACATAAAAAATAAATCACACTTTAAAAAGATTATAGTAATTCTAGCCGCATTGTGTTTATTGCCTCTTTTTGAACATTGTTGTATTCCTCATTTGCAAGTAACTTTGGCTAAAAGTGCCTGCTAAAATGAATAAATGTTAAATGTATGAACACACAACCTTCGATAAATTATGGCTCACCACCAAGTCACAATGAAAGTCTATGAGATATTTTTCAGCCATTTTATAGTCTGTCAGACCATAAAATCTTATCTTCAAAAACTACACTACTTGTGAAAGTAGTCTTTTAAGTCAGAATATTTATTTTTTTCTCAGAACAAGTGTAAACGTCTTGCTCATGAACTCACAGTTTTAGTGACGTATATCTTGACCTGTTCCTCTCATAAACCTATCGTACAAATTCTCAAGACTTGAATTCAAGGGCATGAGTCATATGGACCATGTTTTTGATACTTTCACCTCTCTTTGCAACCTTTTTGAAACTCGAAAGTGTCAGCCCCCATGTGAACTATTTGCATGGAAAAGAACTAGTACAATGAAGAAACAAAGTCATACAGGTTTGGAGTGACATAAAGGCAAGCAAATGATGACAGAATAATTCCTTTAAATATGATAACGTATGGAGGTACGTTCCTGGAGCACAACCGGTGGGCAAATGCACCATCAGCAGTTGTGCAAGTCAAATAAGGAAGAGAGGAAAAGATAGAGAGAGAAAGAGAGACCCCTAAGTGCTTCTCTTCGGCTGGCACAGAACAATGATTCACACCATTGCCCGCTGTATCCCACAAATGAGGCATTACGTACAGCGGCTACCGTTACTGCAGGAAATACGTCCTCTCTGTTCCTCTCAAAACTCATTTCATTCCCATCCTTCTGTTTTCTTCTATTCATCCTCCACTTCACATTGTATCAGAGCAGGCAGAAGGTCCCCCGCCATGATGGGCTGCAAAATAACAACTGTCACCTTCAGCACAATTCATTAAAGCAATTTAACGTTGCCGCCTTCCAACGTAATTTTTATAATTGAAATATAATTCTCCTACAATATTATTTTTTAAGGAGGAGGGGGTTAATTGACATTTGTGGTAATTAATTGCCAGGCGGAGAGATGTTTATGTGGAGAAGTTAAAAACAAAAAGTGACACGGAGAGCGGAATAAAGGGGCAACGTGCTGAGTTGGTCTCATCATCACGGCCTTCCCTCCTGTGAATGAATGCAAAGGAGAGGGATGGAGGGATGGAAGCAGAGACTTCACTTCGCAGTCGGGGATTTAATTGCGAGAAGATTCCATTACCTCCGCAAAAATGTCACGTTTGCTTCTGATAGGGGGCAAAGGCGGGCTGCTGCCAGTTGCAAATATAATAACACACGAAGATGCAAAGTGAAGACAGGAAGACTAGTCAATGTCTGCAATACATAAGTGTGAAGGGACAGTGACACTAAAAGTGGGTCAAAGGCAAATGGGCAGAAGTACCAACCATTGTGTAAAGAGAACAAACTCAACTCGGATAAAAAAAAGATCTTAAGAAAGCCCAGGGTTTCAGGATGAGTGTTCTTGTAGACAAGAAAAAGAAGATCTCTGTGACGTCTATGAGAAAAACAATTGAAAAGAAATATACAGAGCTCTTGCTTGAGCTTCTGTCTGCCCTGACATTTCTTATGAGAAAATAATTTATCTAACACATCTCAAGTACAAAAGGAGAGCTCAATGCTTCAAATTGTGCGCAAAGTTACTAAATTCCCACAAGGTTAAAGGCTCTGCAAATGGAGACTAAAAACAAAATCTCCTGATTTTTTTTCATGAGAGAAAAAAAGATAGTAATTCAAGGAGATCAAATAAAGACTCTGTAGACATCAACAGTTTCAGTAAACATCTCAACAAAGTATCAAAAGTACAGATTTCAGTATGAATTCTGAACATTTGTTAAATTCTTCCAAGACACACACTTAGTATTTATAAACACCAACTAAATTTCCATCTAATCATATTTCTGCTAGGGAATTTTATGAGAAAAATCCTAGTCAAAGTTGATATGCCTATGAAATACACATAAATTGAGAAATCTTCAGACATGAAAAAGACCAACCGATTGATTCTGAGCAGAGTTTAAAAAAAACAAACACTGTAGTAAAATACATACTGTACACTCTTTTTACTACGATGAAAAAAAAAAAAAATAGTACAATAGAAAGCATACAAGGGCGTGGTTTCAAGGAAAAATTCTGAAGATAACATACCACAGTCACTTGTTTGGACGGGATTGACGTTCCATTGTTCCAATCAGAATTCAGAAAAGGGAACAAAGGGGCGGAACCATTGGATACGGTGCAGCCAACTCAATCTGAAATACAAAATGCCTAAAAAAGACAAGAGAGAGACACAAGTGCATATTAACATCAGCAAAATTGATACCATACCAAACAGGAATTGATACCATTCTCTAAAGGTGGGGGAAGTCCCTTAAATTCACTCAACCCACATAAACCTGGATGATGACTCAAATGAGAAAGGAAAAAGGCAAAAACGTGATGAAATCCAACCACAAATGCTTAATTTGGTGACAAATTAATTCCAGAACTGACCTAAATGCATCTTAACACATTTTCAGTATTTCAACAGCAAGCATTTCTGACACTTGTGATATTTACATCTGAGTATCTGATAATCAGCTTAAATCTGCATTGCTGTTCTGATGAATGGTAGTGACTCGAGGGACGACTCATCTAAGGAAAAGCTGCGGCTACACACTGCTTGACAGAATTCTCTGGAACATTTTGTCAGATCCCGTAAGTCGGTGACACGTATTTGCGACCAATCAGCATCGGTGGTGGTGATTTGCGTAGTAAAATGCTTATTGCAGAGGTCAGCATTTACTTGAGCGTGTTCTCATTAAGAGCGAAAGGGAGACAAAAAGAGAGAGTGACAGAAAAAGGAGGGGGGGGGAAGAATCTGCAGGGTTAAAGAAGGCGAGAAGAAGACAGAAACAGAAAGTGACAAAGACAGAGAGAAGTGTCTGTCATCCGTTGACCCGCCACAGGTCTGCATGGTGGAGTTTTAAGAGTGCGATGGCAAATTTCTCAGCTATTGTTGCCTTGCTAATCAACAGTAGGTTGGCCGATAGACTTAATATTTACAATGTATTTAGAAGTATTTTAATGCCAATATATTTAAATTAGCTTTTTATTTGCCAATTAATTTTTCAAACAACCACGGCATACTGGCTACTTGTTTCACAAGAGATATCTTAATAGTGCTTAAACATCAGAAGCAAACGCCAGTCTAGTTGAGAAACTGAAATCTTCTCTGCAAATTAATATTTCACTATATTTTTAATAATAAGTTCTTTGATTCATTTGGAATCAATAATATTTACAGACGTCCCTGGATAAGATTTCATACGTTTCTAAAATGTTAAAATACATGCAAAGGTAAAAAGCTGTTTATTATTAATGCTATTTAATATTATTATTAATATTGAAGTTTTATTATTGCCATTTTGAGTCTGCATTTTATATTAACACATAAGAAAAAATTATAATACTATAATTATATTAAAATCTCTCACACACCAGAACAAAATGGTACAATTTCAATATTACAAAACTCTTAAGTACATAAAAAGGCCTTTCCCCTCCTAAAGGCCAAATATTCACAGTATGTCCCCAACAGACCCAATAAAATCAACCCTTGCATTACAGCTCATCTCCATGTAATTCCTCTGCGTGGAATTCAGCTAGCGCTAACCCCCTTAGCTGGCCGCATTCCTCTGTTCCATGTCGGGCGCTGAGCAGCTTCAGATAAGAGCCGCTCTGATTAGCCGCCCGCGTTCTTGTCATTGCTGCAGAAAATACACAATCCCAAAAGACCCCTCTGCCCCCTCGCTGGTATTTATGACTCTCACATCACTGAACTCCAAAAATAGGGAGTTTAAAAGGGGCAAGAGGAAATAGCTACAGGTAAAAAGAGATGGGAGAGAACAGGAGAGAAAGAGAATTACTGTAGTATTTGAAGAGCAGCTAGGGCACATGAAAGTGAAAGAGAGGTAGGAACTACTGCAGGATAGAGATGGACGATCTGATCTTTGAAAAAAAGAAAGTGACAAAAAAAAAAAAATGATAAGAAACAGCCACATTTACATTAACCTTTAAAATGTCATCTTTACCAGCATGAAGCAGAATAAAAAAAGTGATCTTGTGGCAGAAAGACAGTGTAATACAAGAGTAAAGATATTGATCTTAATGCATGAAGAAAACAGAAAAATGCCTCAATAGGAAAAATTTTAAAAACCTAGATAAATTAGTCTCACTCGCTAATCGACTACCTACATCTTTGAATGACTAGTCAACCTGTGTAAATCCACATTCATTTTATAGTTCTAAACTCTTATTGTACGTATTTGTATACTTGCATAGAAACAGCTGACAAATCTAACACTTAACAGATTCCTAACTTGCATTCAAGCAAGTATCCAGTTTGTCTCAGCAGTTTCTTTCATCTTATGCAAAGTTCACACTGCGCAATTTTCAAAGTCTGTCTCATCCGCAAACTGTGTTTCACAACCAAATGCATGTGCGAAGTTATAAGGTAATAACACAAGATCACAATGATGCTGTGGTGTGTAACTACGCCCTAGGGATGTAACAATTCACTCAACAATTCATTCAACTCTACGATTTCAAGATTTATATGTACAAGTTATGAAATTTGAGACAGAAATAGAATGGTTTGCCTATAGTTTTGGTAAACTATACTACATAAATCATATCTGAACAAAACAGCAGACGAGCTGAATGAGAAAGTTCACTCTCTGCCAGCAGGTACCGCTTATGAACAGCAATGATGTAGAGTTTCCTGTGTTACTGCTGTAAAAAAAGCAGAGCTGCGCTTACGAACACTACTTTAATATGCATTGTCAGAGGCAAGATGAAAAGAAAATACAATATAAACCTTTCTTAATACAGTCAGTTCCTCTCAGAGATACATTCATGTAAACTCCCGCTCCAATTGCATCACGATTAGTTTGGCATCTTAACTGATTGGAATTGTAACATGTCAACTGGCTTGTGAATAATCATACATGGAAGCGGGGAGGTCAGGGAGAAGTAGGTATGTAATCTTTCTTTCTCATTGGCTGTAGGTCATCTCTGATGTATTTTTCATCAGAACTCATTTCACACAGCATTATAGAGTATGGCGTGCAGGAAAAAAAATTAAAGCATTATAACAAGGCTGCAACATAGGCTAAAAGGTGAAACAAAAAAATTAAGGGGTCACATTATATAAAAAAAAGCAACTGTAAAATTCCAAAGGAATTTTAAAAGAAACAAAAAAGGCAAATGTTGATAGATGTATTTTCAGTGTATGAATGAGCAACCTCAAAGCAATAATGTCTTCCTCGGGGCATGCAAGAACTCACACAGGTTTGACTCAGCTACTTCATTTTGGTGGCATACCATCTGTTCAATACAACACCCCTCAGCATCTTCAACATGTGGTTTTAATCCACACATTTCACACAAATTGCCGTCCCTGTCAGTCTCAGACAGAAACCAGTTACCAGCCACTTTAGAGTAGTTTGATAATTGCCACTTATTTGTGTGTCAAGTTTCCCACAACCGAGAAAAGGCTAGTGAAAAATAACACTGTGCGATAAAAACACACTACACTTACAGTATTGTATCTGCTTTATATCAAAGATGTAGTCTACCCATCCATCACAATGAAACACCTAATCTAAAATAAAATAAAATAAAAAATCTGAGCAATTTAAACCTGGAATGTAATATTTCACTCAACACTATTACAAAACAAACTTCTCCAGTCTAATTCAGATCATTCAGCAAAAGACGAAATAAATTATTGTTTTTACATAGACCTCTTAAAACAATCCCACTCGGGCTGCCATTGGTCAGTCAAATAAACGGCCCCAACTCAAACTCACACAATTGGTTGATACTGCTGCTGTGCTAGGCACAGACACAGAAATTTTAAACTTCTAGGAAATTAACCTAGAAATAGCATATTTTTCTACATATCTCTAAATAAACCTGCAAAAGAGGAATTACTTTATCTTAGAACGCCATCTGATATGCTACTTTATGCTACTAGTCTCAGCATGATTGCGCGCATGATATTGCTTTTACACAACAGTGCAGTAAACAAAAAGAGAATACTTAGAAAAACTTAATTTTAGGTACATCACCGCCTCCCCTGTTACTTCTGTTCTGCCAGCGAATAAGTTCCAAATAAAGCCTCAAAGTAATTTTACACATCTCTGAAAAAACACACAGTGGTTGTATTTGATTCCTGAATAAATCAGCATTTCTGAACGAATTGCTTAAATGATTCAATGAATCATTTGAATAAACAATTCAAAGTCTACCTTTAAAAGACTTACCAGCTTAAATTTCGCCCTCTCCTGTGGTCTTATGGGATAGTACAATGCCTATTGTATGCACACTTACCAGACGCATTAAGCATGAGCCTACTTTTTTTGAATGCTGCAAATTCATTGTGTCATGTTTTTCACATGAGATACCATAACTTTTCAAAAATCTCTCATCTAAATCTAATCTAAAATATAACATCTAAAACTAACAGAATAAACTGTGCTTCTTACACTCAAATAATTACCCTATAAACCCTCTGGCCCTTTAAGATATATAAGAACCTTGTGTGTTGAAAAGATCTACAGAAGAATATTTATTAGTGGTACTGGTGGTTTTTCAAAATCCCTAAACCTTAAATATTAAACCTCACTGCGTAAACATTAGCCACACCTTAACAACCACAGCAATGCTCTAGCAATGCCATGGAAGGTTTTGCACAAGCAAGTGCCAGTCACGGTAAAAATGAAATAAGTCTTCTGCTTCTCCTGTTTTAATTGCCGCATATTAGTTACTTATGGTGCTGTTTGTATGCGTTTCAGCCGCTATTGCACTCCAGAGCATTGAGCACATTTACCACAACCATGATTGTGCAGCAATAAAGAAGTGTGAATCGAGGAGCTGGACCTCATCCTCAAGACAATGACCTACCCAAGATGGGACAATTTAAGGGAGTGGTCTGCCTGCAGCGATCTCCCTTTTGACCCGGCAGCACGGGAAGAGCCGGAGGAGATCGGGATGATTTAGAGCTCTTCTCTTAGATGTGCTGACAAGGTTAGAGGGTCAACACAGACATTAACAGGTCAGTGTGTGGCCCACTTGGGGACAATTACTCCTGGCCGCGGCTAAGTGGACACTTGATTGAACACGACAGTGCTGGGAATGCGCCATCCCTATAGATAACAATTCTAAGGACCATTTAGGATAAAAAGCCCTTGTGATACGCGCCTTTATGGCCCAAATTCATCTTTCTTTGCGCTTTTAAAAAAAGAATGTTGGCAGTGTGATCGAGGGGTTATTCTCTGGGCACGAGGAAGAGAAACATTAGAGAGCGCCTGCATCTTTTGATGCTTTCAAAGAGATCACACAAGAGCAAATACAAGGTGAGGGGGTTGCTGGAGGAATCCGTGAGATGGTTTATCTCAGTTTAGAAGATTGTTTCCTTATCATGCTGAGCCTGTTAATATGTATTTTGATTGTTTTGTTTGGGTTTATAGTCGATTACAAGCTGTGATATAATTAAATTCCAAAGGAGAATCCGCAGCATTTACATTTTGATGATTGAGGTTATATGCACATCCAATTATTACTGTTATTTGTAAGGTGCTAAACAATCATTTTTACTGCCTGTTAAAAGAAAAATCATAATAATATCTGACTTGACTTTTACACACTGGCATCTTCTTGTACAGAGGACCGATTCAAATCTTCCTCAACTATTACCTTATTTCACACACGTTTAGAAAAGCCACGTCAATCCAACTCAATTCTGCAAACTTAAGCATTCCACAGTCCAACTATTAAATATGTTGAAATATATAAACTAAATACAAATCAGTTTTCAAAATGTTCAAAGTCCATTAAAATGAATAATCATTGAAATCAGAAAAGTGCTGAATTAAAAAAAAAAAAAAAAAAAAAAAAGATGCATACTATTGGCATTTGTAGGATCCAAAATGTTCTGTTATAATATAACATTACCAAATGTAACAGATTGCCAGAAAAAAAAAAAAAAAAAAAAAACTGACTTGCCGCTTTTTATGGGGTAAGCATATGTTTAGCAAAAAGCATGTGAAATGAAAATAAGGTCTTTGGATTGTTGTAAGCTGAGCTTGAATTGTGAAGGTTTTGGGGCTTTGGATTGTTGGATTGTTTACTTAAGTTTTGTCAGCAGAAAATCATCTCCATATTGTCCTGCTCCTGCTGTTGGCCCCGGGCAGCATCAATTGCAGCTGTAGCATGTTACGGAAGATGCAGAGAACACAGTTCACTTAAGCCAGGGCACATGCTTGTAAAGAGTTTTTTCACAATTTTGCTGTTGAAACAAATTTCAAGAATCAAAGAGATTTCTGATAAAGTCAAAGAGCAAAATTTCTGATATTATCTAATACTTTTTTAAACATTGCTAATAACATTGCTGTACTGTTTCGACTTTGTCAATAGTGTGTCAACAGATGTAGAATGGCCAGTCAAAACCATCTTCTGTGACCAATGTCTGCAAAAACGTTTTGAAAAACCATGGCCATTACATATCTCACATGCTGCACAGCCATAGTACAGGCCCATCTACATGCCATGAAGTGTGTCAGAAAATAAAAGAGGTTAGGATGAAAGGAGAAAGCGAGAAAAGGATGGACACAAAGTAAGAGCGAAAGAAATAGAGAGAAGAATAAACATTTCAAAATGGGATGCAGAGAGCTTGAGGGAGTGAAAAGAGAAAGAAAACACCACACCTGTCTTCCACACCTCCTAAAAATAGAACTGTGTTCAAAAAGACCATAGAGCAAGAGAGGGGTGAAAAACCACTTATCCTAGTGGACTATCCCATTACCACAGAGCCCAACTACAGACATTTCCCTTTACCACGAAGCAGAGGCACTTGCAAGTGATGTACTCGCAAAAGGAAGTGAGTGGAGGAAGCGTGCATCTCCTCTTTTTACCTCTCTCCCCTCCGCCCTCATTAACTGGGCTCCTTTCCAATTCATTTAGGAAGCCCCGAGAGCCTGCCTTCCCCTGGAATTTACCGAAATGACACAACATTAGCAGATTTGCATATGCAAAACGGGTCAAGCAACAGGCACTCGCTGCTCAATTGACCTATTGCTTGTTGTGGCAAGCCGAGTTATTCCCGCGGAACAATTCTGTAACCAAGTGGGCGTCATGCGAGTGCCATCTGGGTAACACTTATTTAAGGCTGGCAGAAGTCCCGTGGCAGCCCGCCTGGCGAGGAGGAGGAAAGGGGGAATAAATTGCATCATTTACTTGACATCCATTTGCCGTCGTGCCCGTTTAAAACCCATGACTAAATAATTTGGTTATTCGACTGCCAGTTACCACTGTCATCCAAATTGTGTGGCGCACGCGACACACGGCAAGACTGTCAAACGTACTGATAAAGGACAAGCCTGTGATGTTTAACCATGCGAAAACGCCTTTCTGTAAGCATGTTTACAACCGGGAATCTATTTTAACTAAAGACTCCTTCTAGAATGGTCCTATGTTACAATTATGACAACTGACTCCGTTTTATCCAAGCAAGCGGTTCAGAAATTGAAGAGTACACCAGATTGGGATTGTAGAAACCAACAGGGATTGGAGTACCAAACTTAAGGATGCAAATTATAGGAGACACAGAATAAACAATGAACAGAATGGAACAGTAATTCTTTGGATTGTGTCTTTAGATGCTTCCGAATTCACTTGCTTGCATTTTGACTTGAATGTTGAAATTCTACTCCATTTTTGCAGCTTCCTCCACATTTAACTTTTATGACTGCAAAACTGTAATGACTAAACCAAAATGGCTGATATGCGTAACTAAAGAATGGCGTGAATGACTGCCCACAACACAGGCTTTTTATGTTACAGACGGTTATCAATAAGATTATCATCCAATTCTGATGAGCTCAAAATATATGCAAGTATGGGCTGATTGAAGCTGGTGTAAAAGGAAAAGGTATGAAGTTCCTTACTGTATCAAGACGTAAACTGACAGATGATCATAGGCTGTACGCATAAATCCCTTTAGTCTTGTTGAGGTACCTGAAAATCACAAATATACCAAATGTCAACAGTCAGTGTGGCAGGTCTTAACTATAAATTAAGGAACAAAGAAATAGCTTTCATGACATTTGATTTTAAATATGCATCTATTTTTTCCATAAATAAAAGTTTAATTTTCTGTAAGCATTACACTACATGATGTAAAACAAATCAAAAAGTGCATTATACCAATAAACTGCAAGCGATAAACTCTCCTGAAAGTATCCATTCAATCACTGTAAACAACTGCATATCAAGTACACAGAAATGCACTCAAAATTCCCATCTCGTCGCCCTATAATATTAAATCAAAAGATTGATACTCTCATTTTCAAACTTTGAAGTTCACTCAGCAATGGCCGGTTGATCAATCTACGCCTCAGAAGATTGTACATTATGCTCATTCATAACATCAAAATGCTTTTAGAGAAATATCCAGTAATCCCCAAGTACATTTCTCAGGCCTCTTTCCCAACACTCACAAAGCTTTGCTCTGCACTTGGAAAAACAAAGAACCAACAAATGGTGCTTTATTGTTACAGAGTTTGTTTCTTTTTTCTTTTAGAGCTTGGATATCACCACCTGTCTGACTAAGTACGTGTAAAGAAAACCCTTGGATTTTGTCAGGAACTTACTGGACCTGAAATAATGTTGTCATGCCATTTCAGTAAACGTTTCAATTTGTTTGGGTAAACTGGCGCATAAAGAGCAAAACCACCTGTATGGGAACTCCTAGACCTGCATGTTTTCCAGCCTTGAAAGCGCGTCAAGCTCAGACTGGGCTGTGTCCAAAGGCTGCGAGGAACATCTTTTAAAGAGATTCTTGAAGTGAGGTGACAATGACTCAAACCTTCGCTTTTTAGTTTAGCAAAGAAGGCTGTACGTGTGAGCTTTCATGCGAATGAGGCAGGTTGCTACTGAGTTGAGCATTTAAGATAATTACCGTGCTTTCATAATGATCCATCCGATAAGGCCTTACATATATCAAATAAACAAGCAACAACACGTCAATTAAGACCACCCGAATTGCTTCGAAGTTCAAACCAGCAAATAGGCCACATTTTGGTATAAACACACATACAGATGTAAACAGAAGATCAAAGAAAAGTTCCATCATTTTTTCGCCTTTGAATTCATTTGAACATTCAATTGGAAAAAAAGAAACCTTCTCGCAAAACTAATTAACATGCATGCTATGATAAGGTAATTAGTACTCGAGCTGGTTTCCTGATTAAACATACTCTAATTGAGAGCATGCTGCTATTGAGAGGGAGGAAAAACTCTATTCCCATGGAGGGCACTTAAACGATGTCCCTTTCACAAACACGTAAGCAGAGACAAAACGACTCAAAGGCTGGAACAAAATGCACATTAATTACTAGTCAACAATATTGGCAACTAGTCTTTCCTTTCTTGCGCATGTTTTTCCACTATATGCAATGTTTCTTATAGAAAGTTTTTAACGCAATGTTCAAAACTTGGTACTCTGATGGCAACTGCTGAAGAATAAATAAATAAAATTAATTATAATAACAATTTTCCATTTACCAATATTTCAAAAGCCGAATTTTCAGCAGTAGTTGTTGTTTCGGGGATCTGTCTAAAATTCTGATTTGCTGCTCGAGAAATCTTTATATATGCACATACAAAAAAAAATACTTAGAAATATAAATGTATATTTTGTAACATATAATTAAACATAAAATATATGTTATATGTATATGTATGTAATTGTATAAGTAGCAACGCTGTTTTAATTTCAGAAGCGCAAGATTGAGTACCAAAGAGGTTACAATGAGTAAACTCTGAACTAACTCGGTAAAAAACACTGGTGTGAAGTTCCTCATACTCAGCGGAGTTCATAATTCAAATGCCAAGGTGATGTTATCAAGCTGAAGGACTGTTTTATCAAAATGATCAAACAGACAGTCTTATAGAATAATACAAAACGTTTAACACACAAAATTGAGACTATAAATCAATATTTAAAGGAGTCACACGAGCTGCAATATCCAGATATTTATATATAAATATAATATAAACAAATGTATATATAATATATTAAATACATTACATTATTAATACATAAAATACATGTATATTGATTGACTGATTGGTTGACTGATTAACTGAGGTCAGAGTTTGAGTTACTGGGTCAGCTGCTTCAGCAGAAAATAAACGTTACTACTGAGGCCTACTTCTTGCATATTACACCACATGAGAAATCACACAAGAAAGGAAAACTACTGTATGGAGTTCTCGCATGCCTTTCTGTCTGTTTCTTTTGAACTGAATTGCCAATACCAATGCCAATTTCTTCAAAGAAAAAAAGGCTGGGAAGAATCTTTGCACATTATGCATGACATAAAGGTCTACAAATGCAGTGATTCAAATTCCTGGAAAGTACAGCCTCCTATTGCTTAAGGATTTGCTGTAAAATTCAGGAATCCAGGCATTGGCTGCTGCTCTTCAGCTCTTCAGGGTTAGATCAGTGAGAAACTGATCCAACGAGCTGATCCCAGCTCAGCTGTCAACTTCACAGCTGGCATAAAGGGACTTGCGAGTATCAAACCATTTCAACATTTAATCCAGCCTCTAATCCAATCCATTTGGATTTACAATCCAATAAAAAAGGACATCCAGGATGACTGGCTATAAATCAACAATTTCAATGGTAACAAATCAGTGAGCTCTTACTGTACAGAAAGCCTTCATCACGAAAACATTTCAGCATAGATTCAAACTCTTTTCATTCAATTTTATTAGACCGTTTTTAATAGACATACACTACCAGCCAAACAAACTTTTTTCAGGATCTTAAAAATATCTGATCTGAAGACGCACACTTTACTATTTTTAATAAATTAGCACACAGCGAGTAAAAGCAGTGTCAAATCTCCAGGATTGAAAGAGAAACCTTTATTTTGTATAAAAAAAGCATACCAGCTGAGTCGAAAACAAAAGATGGCAACTTTGAAGATTTTTAAACATAAGTTAACATTTCTGGACGCTACAATTACATTAATGTTTTTCATAGTTTTGATCATTTCGCATTCATTCTAAAAGGAATTGTAACAAATAAGTAAACTTATACTTTAGAATCAAAGTGTATAAAAAATGAAAAAAATTTAAATAAAATTCATAAAACCTCTGACTGGTAGCATATAAATAAATAAATGTATAATTCATAAATAGATGTGTCCAAACTTTTGATGTACTGTATAATATATTTATATAATATCATATAATATCATAAGAATTATAAAATGGCACATTACTTGTCATTTTAATTTCAGTTAACATCCATCTACACATTTGTAGCAAAAAAAAAAAGATCTCGGTGTTCTCGGTGAGATATTTAAGAAGAAAGTAACAACTTCCAGTCAACTTGTATAATTTCAGCTGCCTTCAACTACGCAAATGATAAAGTACTTTGGTCGGTGACAAACAACAAGCTATAATTAACTCTAAACAACGTACTACCGCACACTGACGTCCAGTGTTGCCATAGAAACAAGAAGCTGGCTGCATCCTCAACCTAAGCCATCCAGGGTCTGGCCGGTGGCCTGCCTTTCCAGTCAGAAACCTATCATGAAAGCTACTCGGTAAAGAGGTACCACAGCTGCCCGAACACACGGCAAGGCACGGGACGCTGCAACCTCTCTCCCACGTTATGTTCCAGACATCGCAACTTCATGCATTATTCGGCAGGCAGTCTATAACCTCACTGATTCTCAGATTACAGTTCATTTAAGTGCACTTTACCTCAGCAAATTAACATGTTAATAACCTTTCTGTGCCGTAACCACCGCACACATCTGAGTCATCAAGCTCTTCTGCACGACTGCAAGTAAATCTGAAAATACCACTTCGACACTGCAAAATTTGCACATTTTTCCTGTAATGCCATGACAAAGTAATATTCTGCACAAATCTATTTTTGGAAGCTATGCACGTTTACGCGAGACGCAGGAGTTGATTTTTGACGACAGGTAGTTGGTGAGAATAACCCAGGTTCTCCCGCCACTGAGCGCAAAGGCCGAAAAGTTGCTAAGGAAAGTTCAGCCAGTGCTTTTAATCCTGGGTCAGCCTGCATTTGCAGAGGTCCATTTCTGCATAAGTGAGCACACAAACTCCGGTGCCTGTTCAAACAGTGTCTTTCTCTTTCTCCCTCCCTCCTTCTCTTTGTCTCTCCCTCTCAGGCAGCTCATGACAACGGCCCAGCAGCAGCACTGTTTGATCTCCAGTGTTTTCCTTAATCTGGGTTGTCAAGGTTCGCTTGTTGGAGGCTGTTTACTTTACTTCTCCTACAAAAAAAAAACATTTTTTTTTTTTTTTTTTGTCTTCTCCTTCCCTCAGACAATGACTAATCCTAAGAACTAAGCCGTACCAACGCTGGGTGTTAAAGCTGTCGCTGCTTCCTATTTTAAAGTGCGATTTTAAAAGGCATTTAAAAGTTACATGTAAGCGAATTAATACGAAAAGAAAAATACGGTAAATATTACAATTAACGATCAGTAATTTCAGCTCAAATGTTTTTAATTACACCCGTGGCGTGCATTCACACACGAACGCAAAAAAAAGCAGCATTTCTTGTGTCGGGCCATTTCCTAAATTAGAAAACTGCATGGATCCATTTTATGTGTACGAAGTAAAACACTAATGTATACAAAAAAAAAAAAAAAAAAAAAAAAGATGAATTTATGGCTATTGCATCTATTTATCTGCTTAATTTGTAAATGGTAAAAAGCAACCAAATATATAAAAGGAGACCGAACACAGTATTGTGTGAAGAAGTACTTCAGATTAATTATAAATAAATGTAAACTGTTAAAAAGTTCAACTGGCATTTTAAGAAAAGTTCTACTTTTATTCTGATTTGAGTGCACACGACTGCATGCAGTTCTTAAAAAAAAAAAGTTTCTTTCCTCCACTTTTTGCAGGCTAACTTCTGCTCAACTTTTATTACTGAATCTGTAGTAAATGTATTTATCCCCTTTGCAACTCCGAAAGTACAAGCGGTTTAACTCTGACACTTGTTACAACACAATCATGTTGAAAACCAATTTCGCTCGAGCTGCACTTGGGCTGTGTCTCAAACCCTGAGACATGACAGCGTTTACGAAATCAACAGTTCGAACGTTCGATATCCACGCGATGCTCAAAAATGCCGTCTAGCTAGGCGGCTCTCTGAGTTTTGAAACGGAGCCTGCTCTTGCTGAAGTAACGCTTAATTCAGAAAGCGTCCGTTCTCAACTCCGTAGCCCGACCGGATGATAAGACTGCGCTAAACTTTTTCAATGCACGGAATAACCGTCGCGACATTCTGAACGGTTTTCGTACGCGCTGGTGGCGTTTTGTTTAATTCCAGACGAAGAGATGCACCAGAAGAAGTTTTTTTTTGTGGTTGAGGGAACACGTGGGGAAAAGTCCCCCTATACGACGCTGTATCGCCGAAAGAAATCTCGGCTCGCAAAGTTTTGCGCCATCGATAACGAACGCACAGAGATTTCAATACACAGTTTTCACGCGTCACGTCACGCACATGTAGCGATACGATGTTGTTTCCACAAACAAAAACGAACAGCGTAACAACTTGCTAGCCACACAGCTAACTTCTGAAAAAGTGCTTGAAGGCTGAAAATACCGTCCGTGCCCCGGACAGCAGTTATTAGACACGCGAGCAACAGTGCTGTTTGTTAATTTGCTTATTACGCCGTTAAAAACATTAAGGCAACAATTAGATAACAAAGACAAACTGTCCATGTGCCCTTAAACGCTGCAGAATGCTGGAAGAGAATGAACTTACCGGGGTTTGACAGAGACGCGATAAACGCGGAAATTTGTGCGCGATAACAAATTCAACTCTTCACGCGATCTTGTGTACCATGAGCGCGTGCTATAAGCGTACTGTAAATAACCAACAAATATATCACTCCGCCAGCGGTACTAACTTCAGCTGCAAACACTGTACTGCGAGCAACGCCGCCGTTTCGAGCCCGGTTTACGCCGCCTTTCTCCACGGAGCTGCTTCGGATGATATTACACTTTATTGCGCCTTGCACACGCAAAAAAAAAAAGAGAGAGAATCGCGGATTTGGATGTTGTTATTTTTTTGTGTTCTACGCCCGTGACGTCACATCCACCTGCTGGGTAAACAACATTCACGCAGATCTTAGCGCCGCGAAACAAAAGTGTCAAAAAGTCACATACACACAAGTTAGCTTAGAGATAAGAGATTCTTTTTTTGCCCGGCGACTTCATTTTGACTGATTTTTTTTTGCAAGTTCATTTGGTAATTACAGGTAATGTGGGCTTGGTGCAAAATTCATTTTTTTCCCCCCAAGAAAATGTCCAATGAAGCAAGACAAGGTGGGGTGAAAGTTCAGGAGAAGGACAACCCTTAAGAAAGGAAGTGCAGTTAGTGTGGGACTAGTAGTCGATATATAAGCAGTAACCACTGGTTATAACCAGATTTAGGCTTAACTAAATTATATTATTAATGTTATTATTAATTTATTACCATATTCACTTACCTTTCTGTGGCCTAATAAATAAGGGTAGCTGATACGTGTAAATATTTAAGATAAAGATTTTTCATTTGTGTGTGTGCGATAGATAGATAGATAGATAGATAGATAGATAGATAGATAGATAGATAGATAGATAGATGGATGGATGTCTGAATAAAAAAATAGGTCATAAAAGCTGAATTCATAATAATTATAGAATATTTAATAAAATGCTGTTTAAAACAGCATTAGATGGAACACAAAATGTTATGCCCAGTTTCTGAGAAATATTTCATATCAGCTAGCCACAAATCATAATTTTAGCTAGCCAAAAGGTCATTTTCAGTTTCAAACCTGTATGTGATGAACTGTACTTCCAAAAAATAAAAAAAAATTAAAATCAAAGAAGAAGAAGAAAAATATTGGTGGTTTCAATAAGATCGTTGTGTTTGGTGTGAACGGCGTTTATGTCAGATCCTGGGGTAAAGGACAGTTTGACTGCCCTTGATCAAGGACTGAAACACACAGCTCAAGTAACAGTGAAGACGGAGCATCTTCACGAGCCCAGATCGCTGTGTTTCGTGGATATAGAGCGCCACCCTCTGGATTACTGCACCACCTGCACGTGGAGCTGGTTTTTAGAACGGTGTCATGAAATACATTCAGGATATGAAAAGGATTGTTAAAGATAAACAAATTTATAACAGTACATTTAAGCTAATTAACATAATATTTTAATTATCTAATTATTTGTACAAAAAAAGTCTTCTTAGCACCCCAGACCGATAAATAAATGAATAAAACACTTCATACCAGCTAGAATACAGATATGTGTTAAATAGGCAATAACAAAACTAAGCTAAGGTGCCCAGGGTTCGTTTATATTAGCCTTTCTCAGACAAGATCTTTTTTATCGTACAAATTGTTGCAATAACAAGAAATCTTCAAACATAAACAAATAAATAAATAAGCTTGTACTTCCATAAACACTGTTTTGACATTTGCAGAGCACAAGGAGAGGAATTGCAATGCTTTTGTCCCTGGACATATTGCTAACAGTATGAAATCTAATGTCAAGGGGCGTCACTGGCCTATATTCTTATCCAGAGAAACTGCACGCCTGCAGGCATCAGACGGATACATCAATCACAGACACGCCCTTTGTGGAGATATACTCCATTTTTGACTTATTTTTCTACTTTGTGTCCACTGCCGCTAACCAAGAATAAAGAGATTCTTCTACTGAAACCTATAAAAGCAACCTTATCAAAAAACCTTATCAAGATAAGAAATATTTTAAAAGAAGTCAAGGTGTGTATTCTTTGGGAGATTTTTTTTTTTAAAGATTATCAACAATTTTCAACAATTACATCAGTGTATATATATATATATTTATTACATTTATATAAGTACAGTCATTAATTTACATTTATTATTTCTGGTGATACTATACAGTATATAGTATGTCATTTTAATAATAGGTTTTAAAGATACGTTGTCTGTGGGAATTTAGTCTTTTTTCTAACATTAATGAACAGATCTTGTAACGTTCCCCTTGAGGTCAAAGGTCACCACTGAAATAAAAAGCAAAAGAAAAACAGCTTTAATACAAGAACTTTAATACAAATTCCATATGTCTCCAGGAAAATCTGAGGCATCTGCGCAAGAGTGACGTGGTTTGTTTCTCAAAAGGAAATGTGGCTCGTGTAGACGCGGCTTGACTGACGCTCTATGGATTTGGTCTTGTTGTGATAAAGTAACGCTCTAAAAAAATTAATTGAGGATTACTATCCGTTATGTAACATCTTCTCAATATGCACTCATGCTCAAAAAGGGAGTAATTAGAATTCTGTTAATTAGGTAATTAAGCAAATGAAACGAGACGACTCTGTTCTTCTTAAGGCTGGCTCCAAAGCGATATCCGTCCCTGCAGCTCAAATCACAATTGAGACACAAAGGAACAATAGCTGATATTTGCCTATTGTATAAAAAACAAAGAGCTCTTTATCTCATTCTGTAATGACACAGGTGGAACAATTTCATACATTTTCACTACTGACCTTTAGAAAATACGATGACTTTTTATTATCTATACTTAATAACAATGCAGAGCACAAAAGGGCATCCCCGTTAGCATACTAATCAAGTTCAATGAAATATGACAACAAACACAGCCAACAATACACCTAGCCTACTGTGAAATCCAACTGAAGATATTAAGTTATTATCATTTAGCCATTTAAAACAATACATCTTTAACACCATACCAAAATATAAGAATTACCATGTAACGCTGAAGAGAAGACCAGAAACAAAATTGTAGTTTATAAAGAGTATGCATATGTAAGGGAAAGTGTGTGGTTATACTTGTAGCCAGGCATCTACCTATTTACTTATTTATTTATTAAAGTGAGTGAGTGATTGATCAAATATAGCATGTTTCACCGCTGTCACTCTTATGATATTTGTGTGAACGACCCCAAATAAAAAGGTTAAGTTCCTTCCGATATTGACCACCAGGTGGAGCCAAATATAAAAAAACCTATGAGGACAGTATCTATCTATCTATCTATCTATCTATCTATCTATCTATCTATCTATCTATCTATCTATCTATCTATCTATCTATCTATCTATCTATATTGTTTCTCTAAATACTTAAGTTCATGTAATACTTAAGTCTTTTTAATAAAGTTTACGTTTGTTAAGTTTAGCGTTAGGTTTTACTGAGACTAGGAAATGTCATATAGAATAAACTGAAAATTGACTTTGTTTATGTTTTTGTGCTATTATAGTGGTCTTTTAAACCTCTCAATCTCCAAACCAAATATAAGTGTTAATGCATGAAGCTTACTGTGAAGTAATCTGACCTAAACACAAAATCTGAATGTTTTAGTTCAAGTACATACATGCGTGTTGTATGTGAATCAGAAAGCAGGTTATTAGGTTAGCATTGAAATATACGTAATGTAATATACATTAATTCAACCTTTGTAATTAATAGGCACATTAATAAAGATAAGGCACATTATATCTATCTATCTATCTATCTATCTATATATATATATATATATATATATATATATATATATATATATATATATATATATATATATATATAAATAAGCATTAAACTAGAAATGTATTTATAGCTAATGAGTATTACCTATTTTAAACACAGATATTGTATGAACATTCACATTTTATTCATAATTAACATTGCACCAACCGTTTGTTTGATTGTTCTGCTAAATATAATTCCAAAGATATTTTATAATGGTTTTAAACTATTTCAAATAAGCATAAGAAAACAGCTTAAACATTGTTTATTACAATGTCTTGTGAGATAATCTGTTGCTTCATAAGTGTTGAAGGACCAGTCACTGGCAGAAATTTTGAGCTTTCAGATTTATGCCACTCCATTTTTGTATTGATTCTATAATTAGTTTGTTTGGATGGCTATCTTTTTTTGGTTATATATTATTTTTTGTTTGTTTGTTTGTTTGTTTGTTTTTGCCCTCATACTTTAAGGCCAGGGTTTATGTTTGTTTAAAGCTTAGATTATTTCCCTCTTTTTCATGAATTTCTCATTGCCCCAGGATTCGCTTTCACATTGATTACAGTATGAAGTGTCTAAATGCATATCTTCATGTCAATCGTCACTTGGTTTATTTTGTGTCAGGTGGAATGATTTCCAGATGCTTTTCGGGGTCCCTTTATATCAACGCGATTGCTGCGCATCAGATATAGTTTATGTAATGTCTTCGTGCCGCTACAGCCTGTGTACACCATCAGCAGATACAGAATATGTACAAATCTGCTCAATTGCATGACCACAACTAAACACTAGAGGACGCTATTCATCGCAAAACTGACTGGCGCTGGTTATTGCCTGGAAAGGAACGTACCATCTATTCAGGCACGTGCGCTGCACTGAACATTTGTTAAGATGCAGATATCTTTCATGTCACCGTGTTATTTTAGAGAACTTTCTTTCAATGTCCTTTCTAAGGCTGGGTGATTTGATCAGGCCGGCAGCTCGCTGATTGACGGCTATCAGTCATTATTAGTCGCTTCAGCACCACGGACAGCGCTTCGCTTACCTTACATGACACACCAGAGAGAAACCCGCGGACGACCACCACGGACTTCGTGTTAAGGCTTAAGGAAATATCCACGTAAATGCTCTGCTAGGTGCACATGCACTAAAATGACTTTGGGAGCAGTCTATTAAACGCAATCGCAAAAGTGACGTTAGTTGAGCTGAGGAAAGCTTTAAGCTGCCACTTGGTTTGACATTTTGTATCTAAAGCAATGGCAATCATACTCTTAAAGTGACATTTAAGTCTTCTCATATTTAATTTCATTTAATCCATTGGGCGAACTCTTTTATTGCTATTTTTAACAGGCTAATAACAGACATTGAAATAACATGCCTAGACCGTTATATTGTAAATCATTTTTTTTTTTTATTATTCATTATTTTTTAATGTATTTTTAATAACAATAAAATATTAAAACTACAAACCTTCTCAAATGAAATTTTGACCTATAGATGCATTTCTGATTTATATACACGTACAGCTCTACATACAGATATTCATCCATTAAGCGTTGCTGAAGTCATCGCGTTTACAGCTGATTGGTCCGCGCTGGCGAACGTTCTAAGATGACGTGCAGCTTCAGTGTAGACAGCCTCAAGCCGTTGCGGCGCGGCGCGACGCGTCGCGAGGCGTCACCGTTCGCTTCCAGTGTAGATTCGGTGTCAGAATCGCAGCGCTCTCCTTTAAGACGGACCCACCGTTGCTGTCACCGGAGGTTCCCATTATACCCCCTCACCTCCCCTCCTCCCCAAAACAAGAACGCACTAGACAAGACGGCTACGTGCTCCGCCGCGATCTCCACAATAGACCGGACGCGTACGTATATAGGCTAATGTTTATTTAAAAATGATGTTTCGATGTAGCGTCTTGGGTTGTTTTCGGCCTACGCGATCGGATCAATGGAGACGGATACGTGTTCGTTAGTGTGTAATGCACGTCGTTTTTCTTCGACAAACGATGGATTACCCAGCATCTGTTTTGAAGCATGAAGAACCGTACGACGACGTTATGATCGAAACGACGCACGAGATGTCTCGGATGTCCAAAAGGCTCGAGGTACGGTCATATAAAAGACTCAACTGATCGTTCGCGGCTGATATTTTGTGCATCAAACTGGGGGACCAGGACTGCTTAATGTCGGATTACAAAGCCCAGGCTGGGTTGCGCTTGCACAGATGGCGAACACAAGTGATCCAGGGGGAAGCAACCCCTCGCTCCAGAATTATGCCATCACTGCGTCTGCGGTCAAACTGGCGTCTTTGGGTCTCATCACCTGCATCAGCCTGCTCGGGAATAGCGTGCTCTCCGTGTTGGTGCTGAAAGACAGCTCGCTCCACAAGGCTCCGTATTACTTCCTCCTCGACCTGTGCGTGGCAGACATCATCCGCTCGGCCGTGTGCTTCCCGTTCGTGATGATCTCCATCAACAGCGGCTCCGCATGGAGCTACAGCATCATCAGCTGCAAGATCGTCGCGTTCATGGCCGTCTTGTTCTGCTTCCACATCGCCTTCCTGCTCTTCTGCGTCAGCGTAACGCGCTACATGGCCATCGCGCACCACCGGTTCTACTCCAAACGCATGACGCTTTGGACATGCGTCGCGGTCATATGCATGGTGTGGACGCTCTCGGTCGCCATGGCGTTTCCGCCGGTCTTCGACGTCGGGACCTATAAATTTATCCGCGAGGAAGAGCAGTGCATCTTCGAGCACAGATACGTGAAAGCCAACGACACGCTGGGTTTCATGCTCATGCTGGCCGTGATTGTGGCCACGACGCACGTCGTGTACGTCAAAATGCTGTGCTTCGTTTACGACCACCGCAAAATGAAGCCCGCGCAGCTGGTTCCGGCTATCAGCCAGAACTGGACCTTTCACGGACCGGGCGCGACGGGCCAGGCCGCTGCCAACTGGATCGCGGGGTTTGGACGCGGTCCGACGCCGCCGACGTTAGTGGGCATAAGACAGGCGTCGCACAACGCCAACCGGAGGCTGCTCGTGCTGGACGAGTTCAAGATGGAGAAGCGGATAGGAAAGATGTATTACATGATCACGCTGGCGTTTCTGCTGTTCTGGGCGCCCTACATCGTCTCGTGCTACATCCGGGTGTTTGTGAAGGGAAACGCGCTTCCTCAGGTGTATCTGACCGCGGCCGTGTGGCTGACGTTCGCCCAGGCGGGGGCCAATCCCATCATATGTTTCATATTCAATAAGGAGCTGAGGATGAGATTCAGAGCCTGTTTGCCGTGTTGCCTGACTACACAAACACCCATGGAGCCCTACTGCGTGATTTGAAGCGTTTTGCTCACTTGATTTTACTGGCTCTGCCTGCTTGTCGAACAATACAGTGGCCCCAAAAAGTATAGAAGGGACCCGGGAGTCTTCGGACGCGTGCCGTATTTGTCTGCTTCAAAATAAAGCTGCTTATAAGTCTGATACTTATCCCTAAATAGTATATTTCACAAAAAAGTGCTGCTGTAACAAGCCACCCTATTCAGGAAATACAACTTTAATTGAAAACGCACACACACACATAAATATATATATTACACAAAACACTGACAGCTGTTCTATCATTTAGCATCCATACATTCGATCGAAATACTTTCTCGTCTCAAAATTATTTTGCCCCAATAAATCTTTTGCATTTTAAAAGATTTATAAGGCAATGACATCTTTTTAAATGAATGCCACTTGATATTTTCCTAAATAATGCAGCTGTGGTAACTCATGTTTCTGTGTCCTGATACTTTTTGGAGCCACTGTAGCATGTGATGTTTTCCTTCATTCAGAGGTGAAATCTCAGACCTGTTCCAGTGTTGCATATCAGAAGATCCATATCCACATTTATGCAATCCACATATCGGTGTAAATAATGTACAAATACGATTTATTTATATTCCGGAGCTCTTTATAACTGATATGTAATATATTTGCTATGACTTTTTTGTGTGAACTAAACGACCAGTGGCTTTATACGATCACATGGACTAAATGTGAATAAACCAAGTCCCTCTCACAGCCCCTTTAAAATTGTTACTGGAAAATTTGTTGTTGATGGACACGAGCAAATTTGATGGGTCAGTGTTGAGGAGACTGTGATTTGTATTTTAATTAAAATAAATGATTATAAATGCCCTGTGTTGGTGTTCCAAAGCAATACAAGAATCGAATGCGAGCAAAAGGCCACGAGGCATTAAAAGAAGGGGATTTTGTTGTCATGTCAGACTTAACTGATGTAAAACATCTGGCTTTTGTGCATATTTCGCTAAGCCTCCATCTCATTACTTGCTCTTAGATGTTGTAAAGGGAAGGGGGGCATGAGACATAATGTGATGTTTCAGACACACTCACCCAGGGAGAAATTTTTGGCTGCGTTTCCATCCCCCCACCCTTCCTACAGACAGTTATATAATACAGAGCCCTTTTTGCTGAACCTCCCCTCAGCATAACTCCAGCACCACATTAATGTGATCTGGTGCGCTGCACTGACAGAATGAATGCAGGCCACTAGAGATGAGAAATAACATTGTTTGTCTTCGGTAAATGTAAACAGGGAATCCTGGGCAGAGGCTTTCTATGTGAAAGCGGGAAAAACCTAAAGAGGGAGATGATTCTGGTTAAAACAGACAAGAGACAAGACCATAGCCACCATGGCTACTGAAGGTGACGTGGTGTTCATTTTATATACATCGGGCGAAGTTTTGAACAGCGTTGCGGTCAAAGGGCGAGCATGTAAGACACAGGACCCACAACTGATCTTAAGTATCCAGATAGAAATGTGTTGGGAAATGCTTCAAAACGTTGCCCCATGCATGTATCATCACCTAGAGGTCATCCTAAGCTTTTCTTTGTACTGTTTATTCTTATCCCTCAGTATGTGGTTACTTACACGCTTATAATTAATATTAAGACATTAAAAAACTATTTAAAGTTAAGAGTTCGCCAAAAAATAAAGTATTTGCTGAAACTGTACTCATTATCAGGCCATATTAAATGTAGATGAGTTTGTATCTTCATCGGAACTGATTGGGGACCACTGCGGTACATCTCTTGCTCACCAATGGTTCTCAACCACTTTCCTGGAGGACCCCCAACACTGAACATTCTGCATCTCTCCTTAGTCCAACACACCCATTTCAGGTCTCGGAGGCTCTACTTCTGAGCTGATTACCTGAATCAGGTGTGTTTGATTAAGGAGACGTAGAAAACATGCAGCGTTGGGGGGCCTACAGGAACGTGGTTGGGAACCACTGCTCTGGACTGAATGGGTGCCATCAAAATGAGCGTTCAAATAGGTAATAAAACCATCATAATCCAAAAGTATTCTACACGACACCAGTCCATCAGTTAACATTGATGTTATCACTTTAAACTGTTGCGTTCAAGTCCATAATAGCATACCTAATGTGAAAAAAATCCATTCCCTGTTGTCTTCTCACGTCAAAATCCACCTACGTGTGTTTAGAACAGTTTTGGGCTGCGCTTGATCTGTGCTTATTTTCTTACAACGGATAGATGACTTGTATTTTAGCTGGATACAGAGGTTTGAAGTTGGAAAAAGTATTGGAGATGAATTGTTTTATTACAAATGTACACAGGTTTTCACTTCACTGGATTGGGGTCGCACGAATTATTGTTGATTATTGTGATGTTTTTCAACTCTTCTGACAGCGCCTATTCACTGTGTAGTTGTAACACTTAATTTCTCCAAATCTATTCCGATGAAGAAACAAACTCATATACATTTTGGTTGGCCCGAGGGAGAATGAATTTCAGCAAATATTTATTTTGAGGTTAATTATTCTGTTAACGAGAGAATTTATGTTTTGGACACGACCCAAGAAGAATAATAAAGGTCATGCAGGTTTGGAATGACATGAGGGTGTGAATATCTTTTTGGGGAACGCTCAGAGTCTTTCTGATCCTCCTTACATAAAAACTACAAATATCACAGAGAAAAACTGCCTTATTGACCCCTGTTGTGATCATTCTACATCTGTGGCAATATAACGAAAAGCTCCATCAGCTAATTGGAGTGTTTTATTTGAATGGCCTTTGCCATCCATGAAAGGCCCAAAGGAGAGATAGAAATAGGCCACAATCTGCTGAGCTGTTAACACTAACATATTATACACGAACAAACTGTTTTTAGAACAGATTGGGGCTTGCTTTTCTGCTGCCATACTGATCAGAACGGTAGCTGCAGCACCCAGGGGAAAACATATAGACCAAAGCACTTGCTTTATTAAAAAAACATTTCTATTCGCCCTGCATTTCTGCCTTGTGTAAAGATGCACCACACATTCTCCCTTCTTTCTGGCTTCTTTCCAACTAGTGCATTAAAACAGCAGTTATAGTCTGATGGAAAGACATACTTATTTGAAAAGCGGGCCATGAATATTTTATCCAGCGGCGCAGTGTAAACTTCTCTCCAACTTATGGATGCAATGTACAGATTGTTTTGTTCAAGCTATTGGATTTCCATAGACCCAGATGGTTTTTCAAAAAAGAAACCCTATTTATACCTCATAGAAGAGTTTGCGTAATTGCTCTAGAAGCATGTCTGTTATTTAACAGTGACACAATATCTCTACGCTGGGTTCCAGCTCCAGCACTCTCAATGTTCTTCAGTGCTGCAATGAAGACTAAATAAAGTGACGGTGGCCCTTTTCCCAGGACAGTTTCTTCTGTGTGACACACTGAATTGAGATACTATAGTAAGCATTTTAAGAATAGTTCTGTCAGTAGTTTGACAAGTCATCTATATAAACTCACACAGTAATCCATAAGTCAAACCAGCTGACTACACATATTTAAAAAAAAAAGCTTTATACATATTGTTAGGCTTATTTGTGCAGGGGGAAAAAAATCATATGTTTCTTTGTATTCAATACATTCGAGCACACCAACAAAATAAAGTAGCATGGTAGGCTAGTACCTTATTTTCTTTATTTTCTACGTTTTCTCCTGAACCTGCATATTTTTGCATATGTTTCATGCTATTGTTTTAATCAACCTTAACAAAACACGTTAAAAAAAACTATAAGTCTGAAAATCATTAGGACCTTTCACACTCAGTGTAACGTTCCTATTTGCATATTTCGCGGCGTCATATTGTTTAAACGAAGGAGCCCTCAGTAGGCTTTACTGACGACTGAACTATCAAGTTTTTCCTGAATGGACTTTTCGAATTCGGACTAGAAAGGTAAGAATTTTCCGTCACCATTTGACGCATCTTCCCTCAAACGGTAAAACAATATTTTTTTTCCCTTGACGTCTCGGACGAGTGTGAGTATGCTACCCAATCTCATGAATATGCCTATAAATAGTACGCCTGATTAAAAAAAACAGACAAACGGCGTGGCATAGACGTTGTCGTGTAGATGCTACGCGCAGGTAGGATTAGGGTTGTAGGGTAGATGCGTATTATATGCACGCCAATAAATTTTGTATCATATGCACATGTCATATATACGAGCACATATAAGTCCATTTTTGCGCATCAATACCATGAGTTTTTGTTTTTATTTGGGGTACTATTTATACACATTTTCACGAGACCAAGCAGGCATGCATTTATCTGTAACATTGTAACACTGCACAAATTCTCTTTATATGTAGTTTGACACCACAATGTGGGGTTAACAACACGAAAGCGCTGCTCTGGAAGCCTGCTCTTGAAGAGGGTTTCATAACCTCGCTTCTAAATTACAAGTTTGAAAGGTTCATCTCTAGGTACAATATGACTGAGCGAAATGAAATACCATGTTTTGTCACGAAATTATAATAATCCTGAAAAAAAGGACATTATTTAACATGTGCATAGACATAGACAGAGACATATGTACGCATCTTTCAGTAAGTAAGTTGCTAAGTAATAGCTACCACCTGCTTCAGAAGCCCCGCATTTCTTCATTCCAAAAAGTAGCAGAATTCAAGAATAAAAAATAACTGAACACTGCTTTCTGTAAACAACACCGTTAATGGATAAATGAATGAATGCACTTCCGTACACTATACTACCTTTGTGTATAATATTTTAAACAAGCTTAAGAGTAATTTTTATATTTATTTATTTTAGTCATATTCGGACATTTTGGCAATAGCTTTTATTTCATGACCCCGTTGCCGTAATTTATTTTCTATTTTCCATAAGGATTAAATAAATTTAATAAAATAAATCTAAAATAATTCACGAAAGCACTTTCACAGCTGTACATTTTATACAGAAATTTGGCGAGCATCTTCATCGGAGGTACTGATCCTGCAATGGAAATGACGGGAGACATTTGGACTTGCCATCAGCTATGGGGATGCAGGCTAGGTTGGGCAGACATGGGCATGTATGATGGAGTCTCTTGCCGAAGAACGGCACCTAAGTAGAAGTAAGACGTTAAAAAACAGGAAGACGGGGGAAAATGATAAAGAAAGGGAGGTGAAAAGTGAGGAAATGAACCTTGTGGCTCATTGGATGACAGTCTTCTCCATCCTGACCCATTGGGATGCACATTCGGAGGCTTCGGATCCACAGGCTGACCGCACAACACATGCCACCTCCACACTGAGAGTCCTTCTCACATGCCTGCGCACACACACACACACACACACACACACACACACACACAGGTCTTAGTGCTCTTTCCACTTTCGACTGAGAAAACATAGCAGTGATGAAATGTTCAGTGCGTCCACCTTACGGAGTAAAATAGCGCAACAAGACCAATCTGAAGCTATGTATAGTGAGTGGGAGCCCAAAAGCGGCATAGGATTTTCTCTTGTGGATCCAGGCAACTGATTTGCCCCCGACAGACCGTGTAGGATGATGGTCTCAGTGTGTTTGAAAACGCCATGCCTCCATCTCCATTAGGCCCGGGGTGTTCTGACAGCACTCTCACATATTTTGGGAGTGCTGTAGGCTTTACTGTCCTGACAGGTGTGGAGGAAATGCATCTGAGCATCCCAACACATTCATGTCAAACAGCACGGCATCTCTGCTGACCCTAAGAAATGCTCTGAGAACAAATCTACGCATGCTTGAGTCCTTAAAATATTACATTTATCATTTCATCTCATCACATTATTTGTGCGCGCTAGGCAGAGCTTAGATTTTGTTTCGTTGAATAATTCAGAATGAACTATGATTAAAAGGGATAGTTCACCCAAATATGGAAGATCTTTCATCATTTACTCGCCTCATGTCGATAAAAACCTGAAACATATTTTCTTTAGTGAAACATAAAAGAAGATATTTTAAATTTGCATTAAAAAAAATTGAATAAAGATACAAAAAAGGGGGCAGGGGTACTGTTGAAGTCCATTGAACCAAAATACTTGATTACTAAAATATATTCTTTTGTGTTCTATTATTTAGGCCACAAGATTTTAAAGATATTAAAAAAATATGTTGTGTTTTCGTATTGATCTGTCAGGCATTTTTTGTTTCTTTATTTCTGTATTATGACCAACTCAATTATGACCAAAATCACTTTTTGTGATTAACATGTTAGAATGTTTGCTGAGGCTTGATAACAATTAATGTCTTAACTACTCTCGTAGAATAATAATAACCAAACAATAAAAATAAAAGAATTAAAAGATGCATACTCAGTCTGTATTGTTCCATTTAAACAAATAAAGCAATACAAAACAAATGAATTATATAAAATATGTACATGTAAATGCTTATTTTATGTGCAAACAGCTAAAAATAATAAATAAATAATGACATGCAATGTTATGCATGCCTGTTTTATTAAAATTGTAAATATCTTGCATTTCCTGCAAAGGTTCATGTAAACGTATGAGCAGAATTACATATATGATGCCATACTGCAGACAATAAATATAGTGTCATTTGTTCCACATAATGCTATGGTGGAATACATGTCTACAGAAAAAAACTTAAATGGCATTGAGATAGATGCAGCAGATGAATTCAGTCCATCAATAATAATAATCATAATTAAAAAAATATATTTAGTGTTCTATAGTGTTCATTTCCATTGACCAAACTGGCTCTTGAAGATGCAAGGGTCACTCACCCCAGTGATGACTGCAGTCGAACCACAAGACACCAGCACCAGGCAGAGAAAAACAGAAATGTTAGATGTCATGGTCTTCAAACTTCTCTCCCCTGAAGAGGGGGGTCCAAGCGCTACAAGCTGAGAAACACCAACTAAAGACTATAGTTTTTCTTCGAGTGCCAACGTCCCACGGGTACAAATGTATGTACTGTATACTCCAAGATGTGAAGAGAGGCGGCTTTCTCAGTTGTTCTGATGAGGGACGGATGGTTTATAAGCACTGTCCTTCATTCAGAGTTATCAGTGAGTCACGTCTTCATGCGTGAAAGAGACGGAGTACGAAAAAGAGGAACAAAGAAATCCAAGGTAAAAGAGTTGAACTCCCACCCGCCTGACACGTTGCACCCCTTACATCCCATTACACCTAATGATATATTTTCCATTGTCCCGGTCATGCCATTTAAATGCAGAAGTTAGATGCATTTAAAACAATAATATGCAATTAAAAAAAAAAAACTGAATGGATTTTGTATAAATTATTGTTAGATTAAAATATACAAATTTGACCTGGACAACCCACAATATTTCCCAAGGCTAAAAACCTGTTTAGACCCAAACTTCGGTTCACGAATCTGTCAAAAAATGACAAATTTTGTGCGCCACACAAAAGGTGTTTTTTCCCAACATCTTTTTTTAGTTATTTTTATTCAATATTTGCTCTAATGAATGTCTGAAATGGCAATGAAAAATGGTGAGGAAAAAAAATGACGAAGGGAAGCTCTGAATGGTGTCAGTTCACCAGGCCAGGGATGGCAACGTCAGATGCATACGTCCTTGAGCATTAACAACGATGGTTCAAGGTGGAAAGGAATTTGAAAAGATTCTTTACGCACAGCAAGGAATGTGAAAGAGCTGCCTGTCAGCATTGTGATCACAGAAATTTTGAAAGCACCCAAAAAACGCAAACTGCAGCTTTTCATTGGGTATTTGGGTGTGATACTCTGTTACCAACAGATAAACATTTCTTTCACTTTAATCTAAGATCGTCCCATCTTGCTTTGGTTTAAGCATCCGAGTGTTAAATAAAAAAATACAGACTGCAACCGTCTGTGTCAAGGTGAGTTTCATGTTATGGATAGGAAGTCATTTCTCCTCCAATTCACACAGGTGTAGTTCATCGCTTTACTATGAACCATTTTTTATTTGACAAACAGAAAGTGTCCAAATGTCTTATTGTTTTTGCTTGACAAGTGTGCTCAGGCCATCTTTCTTTAAAGTGTTCGTGCGCGTCTTAATAAACACTTTGTAAATCTTACAATCTTCCGCAAGCGTGCATTCAGCTCTGCCTTCATCCAATCAACAACCACTGCATTGAACAAAGACCATCTTACATTATGCTCTTTTTGTCATGACACAGGAAAAAAAAACGACTCTCTAAACTATTCATTGGAACAATATTCAATAGTGGAATAATTTCAGAAAATCATTCTGACCACACTGTTCTTTTACACCAAAACTCAAATTATTTATGTATTTGTTAAGCAGAATTATCTGGTGAAAATGACAGTGGTGGAAATGATGTTTACACAAATAATACTTATTAACAATAATAATGACAATTTTATGAATGCTTAACATACAGTTATATACTATTCTAACACTTTCTGCGTAATTGGACAAAATAACATTTTGAAATTATGCACTATATTTTGTTCACAAATAATATTTACTTAGATTTCTTTTCATTTTTATCATATTAAATAAATGAACAATAATATAAATTATTTTGACCACGAATATGGTTTATCTTCAATCTATGTTATATTGTAATTGCATTAATTTATATTTTTATGTTGGTTTTTAATATTCTGGATCTGGGACACGGATAAGAAGAAATCAAAGCATGCATTTAAAAAGAAGAAGATCTGATGAAAACACTTTTAATGTGTCACTTTTTTATGTAACGAAAAATAATAAAATCAGCTTTTAAATAAACATCAACCCTACGAAATAAAAGAGCCCATTTAAGTGTGACATTGGCTTAAGCTGCACATGGATTATGTTACTGGACCTTTTCATTTCATTATGGAGTCTTGCCAATTATGTGTCCATTTGTTTGAACATCGATCTGCCTGAAGAGTAAAACAAACTCAAAATATTTGCTTTACAACTGACCTGCCGATGGCCACTGACCCATTACATCTGAACCGGCGCAGAATGGCAGGGGCAATTAGTTCTAAATACACAGTGACATGTAGTCGTACAATTTAGTATTTTTTTAAAAAGTCCATTTCAACGCACCTCAGCACTGATTTCAAAATAGTGGACTTTGTTGGCAGCGCGGTAATGTAGTTTCAGCCTCATAAAAGACTTATTAATATCCCATTAGTGCCTCTCTCTCTTTCTGTTTCTCTCTGCGTGCCAGGTGTTTGGTCTCCTTCCCCCACCCCGCTCCTCTCCTGCATCATCTCTGAGTTATTAGCGCAGGCATTTTTTGACTTCAGCCCAAGAGTGATGCGAATGGTTAAAGAGGACCATACGAGCGGAGGTCCAGAACTGCGGCCTTGCATCGTAAAAATTCAGCTATACGTGTTTATCTAAGCCTTCTCTGTAGTATCATGGTTTGTTAACAAGACCCCCATAATCCAGTGCCATAATCCTTTATTATGCTTGAGTAAACGGAGCAGATGGTTTAGAGACGGGATTTAAGCAAACTGCAGTAGAGATGATTACATAGCAGCTCTTTTGTAGCCTATGAAGGACTTACAAAGAATTAGTGGGGAGCATAAATGTTTAATGCTAAGCAGAAACGTAATGTAAAACAGATTTGCCGAGGTCTCTAACGAGAAAGAGGACAAGAGGAGAAAATTCTACTTACTCAATTTTGTGATGAGTAACATTTAGATTTATCGATCGTTTATCGTTTATCGTTGTAATAATCAGACAGGTAAGTTCCAAAAGCTTGAGGAATGGCAACGATATTATACGGATGGAAGGTTGGAACAGTTTACAGATGGATGAATAGGATGGATCGATGTACAGAACAAAAGAAAAATATACTGATCAATATACAGTATGGATGGAAGTAAGATAGAATGACGGAACAATATATAGATGGATGGGTGGATGGATAGGATAAGATAAGACTAGATTAATAGGACAATATACGGATTGATGGATGGATGAAAGGACGAATGGATGCATGGACTGGATAGTATGAGTGGATGATAGGGCAACAGAACAATATACACATTGATGGATGTATGAATGAATTACTAGAATGATAAGACAATATACAGATGGACTGATGAAAAGAGGATCAAAATAACTAGATGGATGGATGGATGAATGAATGGATGTAACAATGGAACAATATAATGATAATAGATAGATGATAGAATGATAGAGGATAGAATGATAGGACAATATACAGATGGATGGATGACTAGAATGATAAGATAATATGCAGATGGATGGATGGAACAACAGAACAATATGCAGATGGATAGACGGATGATAGAATGATAGGACAATATACAGATGGATAGACATTTAAACATTTCACTATTCAATTAACTTGCATGCATTTTTCTTTCTTATTACATTCAGCTGACTTAATTCAAGAACACAGACTGACTCAAGAACACAGATTTATTAAATATTGAAAATATTTAGTTTTTCTAAAACTAAAATAGAAACTCTGTTGAAATCAGTAACCTCATCCTACCTCATGTTCCCTGAAAGAAGCGTCTTTGTCTGGATGCATTTGGATATTGTGCCATCACGTTCTGGTTTGCTACCCTCGGCAGGTGTCAAACTGAGGGTGAAAAAAAACCATGCATACAGAGCATATCAATTATTTCGCGCTGCGTTCCCCATGCTATCAAAACGGTTTCGTGTGGGTGTTCAGCAGTTAGGATGATGCAGAGAAAGTGCAGAAGTGTCTTTTGGTGTCATAACAGATTACTGAGTGCCCCGTTGCATTGTAAAACCCCATGAATACAGAAATGGTTGATACAATAAAGACCAGCAGGGATGTGTTTACATCCAACACCAATTATTCCGCCCACTCCTTGGTGTTTTAAATGTGGTTGCTAGATTTTGTCCTCTGATGTGTCCTTGTATGTTTTTTTATGCCTAAAAAGTTTTTGCATGTCAAACTGAATTCTCTGCACTGCAAATATGAATTTTATGTAATAAGCAAACTAATCTAGGACTAAAATATACATTATATATGTTGGTGAATTGTGAATGTATTAGATATGTCCATAGACAATCAATAGGCATACTATGCTTTGCCTCCAAATGTAGGAAATGAATTTTTTTCAAAAAAAATATATACATTGCGCAAGAAAAAAAGTTAATTAAAATGTCGCTGAAAAATAATTATTAGTTGATTATTAATTATTAAAACCTATTTTTCATGAAAGTAAGAAAAAAATTTTTTAAATTAATTTTACACTAATTTTGAAGGATTGCTTAAGTGTTGATGCATGGAGGAAGTTCGTGGCCAAAATGCTTCGACCTGAGTGGTATTTAGGGTATATCAAGCAACAAAATATATTTCATCTTTAGCCTCTTTCAAACAGCACAACCAGCTAGTCTCGGCAGACTGGTGTATTATTTCCCCTCATATCAAGTTCTACGTTTGAACCGACAGCATCATAATTCGTGCATTTTTTTTTTCTTTTATAAATGGTTCTGAGGTTCAGTAATTTACTTGTCTTGTAATTCAGTTAAAGTTTCAATAACCTAAATGAATGTTCGACTTTAATTAAATTTTAGCTTGCCTCTGAGACTCTGCTCATTTCAGAATGTTTCATCGCCCATTTATTTTAGAGTGTCATTGATTGTTTTCGCTTTGTTTGGCCTGCAACTTCAATCTACTTGATTAATTTAGGCTGAAGTTTCAATCAGGCCGTAACCACTGAACTGGATTTTGCCACAGTTGTGGGACTGGGACTGTGCTTTGGCAGAAGACATTAGCGCAATTAGTATTGGTCTGATTAAAACCATTGTAAAAGGCTATAGATATTCTAACTAATTTCTGATTCTAGATTATGTATTTGTGATTATATATCATGCATTTAATTTTGTCATTTTCATGTGGCAATTTGCAGTCAGTCCAAAAACAACTATTATTTGAGAAACTAAATGAAACATTTAGCATTTTAAAATGGATTTATAGACTGCAGAACTATTCAGTCTGAAGCAGGTGACATATATGCACAGATCAAGCACTGTTTACAAGCATAAAAAGTCCAAAGCAGATTTTTGAGGAAAAAAGTATAATATATAAATTAATGTATACATACATTAAGATAAAGTGCATATTTTGCATAGCAAAAATAATACAAATCAAATATACAGTTAATGCAACTATCATTTAGGTCAAATATTTACATGCTTATCCCTAGGAATACCATAATTAATTTATGTATAAACGTGTAATATATAATATATAATATAATGACCTCTGTTATAAGCAGGACCTTCTTAAAGCCTGTAAAAGTTCACGTAAAGTATATTTCTTCTATTTTATGCAAGTTGGGCAACAAACCCAATGTCAGCAAGATTTGTTCCAAAGAGAAATTAAAAAAAGGGGTTGTGGAATACCCAGTGGACAATGGGAAAATTAGCATCTCATTACTCAATAAGCACATTGTGCATAATAACAATCTTTTTGTGTGCATGTTTGCTACTGTGCATAGCAGAGCAGATATTTCTTTTTAGAGCACAAATTCACCCCCTAAATTTAGCATACTCTTTTGGTCTTATGTTGAATATCCTTTATGATACTGATTATAAACAAATATGAAATGATGCAATTTGGGAAATGATGCGATTTAGACCATACCTTTCATTGACATGTCACGGTCCTTAAAAGACAATAAATATGAAGGATCCCTCATGGAAAAAAAACGTTTGGTTCTGCAAGGGTAGCAGTGCATGTTCTTCTGGCTGAGATCCTGACAGCCTTGGCTCTTGCTGCCAATAACAGAGGAACAATATGTACAAGACATCATGAAGGTCTCCAAACAGCTGCAACATCAGAGTTTTTGTGAACAGTTAGGTACGCCATGGACCCAATCCCTAATGCCACACGTTCATCTTGAACTGAAAGAGGCGATCATCATTAATCACTGTCAAAAAAGGAAAATTAGATGCTGGAGTTAGTCAAGTGCCCTGCAGCAGAATACTTCTTGATGCTTAAAATGCATACGTTATACTCTGTAATTTACTTTAAGTCAAATTACAGAGATAGTGGTGTGCAAATGACTTGATACTGGAGGTCAAATGTCATGCTCTTAATGTTATAAGGTCAGGCTAATAAAAGTGAAGCAACTTGCACTATATTAGTAGAAATAATGTCAGGCTTTTTTTGTGGCAGTCAACTGAAAAAGTCCCTAAAAACTCTCTCAAACAGGAAAAAAAACGTCCTTGAGATGTTTCACGTTTATCCTTTTGCTGCCAAGGCATTCAATACAATGCTAATGTCTTCAACACCCCCACAAGGTCAGGAAACCATCAGTTTTGATAAAAAGAAAGACCTTGACTGCGCTGAAGCATTTTTTGTCCCCAAAAACTGATTGCAATAATCTGCAAATCAGAGGATCGCTGAATTTTCACAGTGGCTTAAATAAATAAAGCGGCAAATTTGATTTATTTTTAGAAAAAAAAAACAACCTGTCAAACAATGCTAGATACTAGTTTTCCGAAATGAGAATTCTCTTATCATTTAGTTACCAAGATAATTTGTCCCCTATATGCTTCAAGTTGTTGTTGTTTGTTGTGGAAATCCATGTGATTTTAGGAAACCTATTTTATGACTTTTTTTACATTTTTAGAATATGTTTATCCGCTTGTACTATGATAGGATCAAAACATATTGACTCCCACAGTCCCCTAGGATGAACGTTTTCTATCTTTTAACCTCCTGTAAACAGAACCCTGGCTCTGAAACATGTATTTATACATACACTGCTGTCATGGGCCAAGAGTGTGCTGGCATGATGGTAAATTGGGCTGACAAGAAGGGCCAACAGGACCCGCGGCGGTCACATGGTGGTGATCATGTGACCGCCTGAGCCAGAGAAGAGTCACTAATGATTACATTTTCTGCTGTGCCTGCACCTTCGCACTGACCAGCCCCTGCTGAATCCTGCATGTATTTCTAATTTTCAGGTACAAGGTAACTGTATTGTAGATTCATGTGATGCGGAGATAAAATAGAATATTAATGTCACTTTGCTTCATCTTGCAAAGTATAATATACTGTATGTTATATAAAAAAATTCTAATCAATATTGGATGAAAAAAATCAGTAAGATCTAAAAATGTTATTTATTTATTTATTTAATACAAAATAATTTTTTTTTTTTATAAAAATCTATTTCTATCTATCTATCTATCTATCTATCTATCTATCTATCTATCTATCTATCTATCTATCTATCTATCTATCTGTCGAACAGATGATATGAATGGGGTTTTCATTTTTTACAAAAAATATTACTGTTAATTCTTACCCTTGCTTTGTTGAAAATGCATTATTTATGTATAAATAAAAAGCAATCAAAATATTTTTTGCCAGTCCAAATAAATATGAAGTCAAGAAAAAGATGGAACTAATTGCTTCTGATGTTGTATACTATTTTTAAAGGGTATTTTCATACTATACCCATAACTACCTCAAAAACGGCTCAGCTCAACAACAACAAAAAAAAAAACGCGGTACTGTCCTGCATTTATCACAGCATCTGGTCAATTTAATGTGGGCAGTCTTGTGTTGACATACTCAAAACAAGAGAATTTCCCATTTGGTTTCGATAGACTTATTCAATTGTCTTTTTAATTTTTGAGATTTTGAGACTTACAGTAGTGTTTTTAGAACTAAAACAACTCTTTCATTTCGAAAGATCAACAAAAATGTTATTTTCTCGATAGAATCTCTTAATCATATGTCCAAAAAAAACACTGCACTGATAGTTTGAGGCCAGAGGGAAAAAAGGCATTACATCACGCTCAATGGTGAAAACATTGAGGCTTAAAAGGGACAACAAACCTCCCTGCTGTTGCTAACACACAACACCGTTCCCAATCCTTCCAGTGGAAAGCTGCCATCAAATTCAACGGATTCATCCCTTTCTCTCCTGCATTTCTCACTTTGATGTGCTTTCCCCTTCCTCTGTAGCCCGTTTACCCCTGACACAAGCCCCCGTAGCAGATGCACAACATACGCCAGTAATAAGAAGCCAGAGGCATTATGACATTACTGTCCTCCAAACATGCACATACACACACTGATTCCCTGTGCGTGACACCGGTCAAATTGGCCACATGACTGCCTGAAGAAAATGTGGAAAAGAAGATATGGAAGCTCTGGAAACAAAGAGTCTAACAGTAGTTGAACAACTTGATAAATAATTCTGGGAACTCATTCTAAAATGTCTGGGAATTTTCGCGTTCGTAAATGTCAGGAATTGTTCATAATTATTGTTTGAAAAGAATCACAAGAATACCAAGAAATGATTTCCAGGAACTCCTTCATAAATATTTGCCCTTTTTTATTTACTCTTTTTAAAACATTCTGCAAATGTCCCAACTTCAACGTTTTTGGGGGAGGCTTTTTCAAACTGGCCTGACAAATAGCAACACATACAAACCTCTAATAACCCTGAAGTCTGAAGAATGCAACCTGACCTTTTTATGATGTTTATTGAGTTATATATATATATATATATATATATATATATATATATATATATATTCTCAACAATATCTGGTAACCTACTTCATGCTTTTAAGACCATTCTCACAGATAGTGAGCAAAATGAACCACGTGAAGCCCTAATTTAAGGCTAAATAAAGAGATTCAGTTATTTTGCATATGCCATATTTCAAAATGCCATTTATAACGACAATTACTTAACGTAATGTGAAAGAATAATGTATTCCATGTTACATTATTAAATTACCTTAGTCTTTTGGGGAGGCCTCTGCTCTTTTTTTTCTAATTTAGAAAACGCTGCTGAAGCAGAAACTGTGATATTTACGCATTATTTTTCTGGAGCTGGAAGGTAAAACTGCACTTCCTTTTCTTCTCCTTTTGAGTCAGGCAAAATGAAACACTCTCTCTCACACACACTCCTGACAGCTGATGCAGAATAACACCATACTGAGGGAGAGAGAGAGAGAGAGAGAGTGAGAGAAATCGTGAGGATGGGAGAAAGAGAGAAGTTAAATCAGTGCAACGTGAGCTGAGATTTGTGCGAATAAATCTTTGTCCTTTCATGACACATCCCAGGCTGGCAAGCCAGAAACAGAGACAGTTTAGAAGAAACATGGAACTGTCGCAGCATCCAAATGCATCTGTTTCATGAGCATTCGCTTAGCATTTCAAACCTTTCTATCTTACGTCTAAATAAGGTATAGCATTTAAAGGGATAGTTCACCCAAAAATGAAAATTCTGTCATCATTTATTCGCCTTCATTTCAGTACAAAACTGCATTACTTTCTTTCTTCTGTGAAACACACAAAATACATTTTGAGAAATGCCTCAGTGATTTTCTTTTTCCACATAATGAAAGTCAGTGGTCACTAAGTCTGTTTATTTTCACTATCTCTTTAAATGATTTGAGCAAGTAACACTGTATAAACCTTCCGTCTATCTTCAACATCCGGCAAGAATGAGATACTGTAAACCAGGAATCAAAATCAGGCCAGGACTCGTAACACATCATTTATGGGGCAAATCAGAAATGAGTAATTTCCATTCAATAATAGCTGAATTTTGGTCTTTAGATGTGTTCGGGCCAGGATTCTTATTGAACTTGTGGGGCAGGATTCTTATTGAAGTTGGGGCAGATTGGACATTGTTTGGCTGAATTGCAACATCTTCCTTTTCCATGGCAAAACATTGAACTTTGTCAGGCCACCACATACATGTTTTATTGAAAGGTCTCTAGAGTAGACTGACCAAATTTGGTGTTGACCTGTTTAAATCTCTAGGAGGAGTTCATTTAAATACAATGCCTGAACATGGCAAAAACAGCACAAAATGTTTTCCAGGGGACTTTTTTTTGTAGGTATTGGTGTGTTACACGTGTCTACCGAATTTTATTTAAAAAATTTGAAACATAGCTTGAGGGGCAAACTATTTTATAGGCATTTTGTCCCACCGACTTCTGAAATCTATATCAGGCGTACATTTTCACCAGTTCATGCATGTGTGCAATGTTTTTTTGAGTTTGAGGATGTTTAGACCCTTAAAAAAGAGAAGAAACTGAGCAATTCCGATAGGGTCCTCAAGCCCTAATGATTATTCAACAATTCCTTTTCTTCCACATCAGACTACGTGTACCACAAGTTTTCATTTTTGGGTGAACTATCCTTTTAAGGTTGATTCAATGCCAAACAATGACTGACTTTATGTTGAATCCAAAGCTATTATTCCTATCTGGGTGATCGCTTATGAACATACGACAGGTGTGGGAAATATATGGCCTGAATTGTCACAGCCACAAAGTGTGTGACCTATATTACCAGGGAATCCTGTGGGTGCCTGTATGGGGCAGTAATGATGGATGTTTGCTTGAGCCTGGCAATGAAGCATAACACAATCTATTCTCCTGGATGGCCAAGCACCTCAGGTAAAAGAAAGAACACTGCCCCACGCTCGATCTCAAACACCTTTACTCATATTATCAGGGACACACATGCACACACACATCAACCTCCTAGAAAGACTAGTTTTTCATCCTTGTCCCTTAGTGATATTTCACCTGCCAGAGGCCCGGTTTCTTTATTACCTCTGATAGCTTTCCTGTTCTTTAGCTGATAACCTTACTTCCTGGTTCTTAGTCAATGTCACCCTATTGGGCTTCATCTCATTTGTCAATGTAGCTTTTGTGGGCATCTGGAGAAATATCTCCAATCTGTCCTTTACTCTAAAAATGCCTGCATAAATGGCTCTTTAGGAATGTCCTGGACTGCCTTATGCTATATTGTGGGTTTACTTACAATTTCATTCATAACCACCTCAAATGGCATTATAAATTCTCCTTGATGAATTGATAGCCCTTCGGACCACCTAATTATGTAAACAAACCCCCAAAATATAACCTAAACAGCAGTCTATCTTAAACAATGCGATGTGAATGAAGTAAACACATTTATCTCATCCGCTTCTTATATGGGACACTTAATTAAGACATTACACTAGCCACAAAGAAGTCTTTAAACACAAGGTGAAGGCTGATGATTTGTAATGGGGTACTAATTAAAAAGATAATTACACATGCATCTGTTGAAATATGGATGCCAGCAGAAGTTCCCTCTAATTAACCTCCCAAGGACGCTCAGTTATTAATGCTGTTAAATAAAGTGGAAGTGCGACAAAGAAAGAGAGAGAGAGAGAGAGAGAGAGAGAGGAGTCTTTCAGTGACTTAGCAATAGAAAAAAGCAGGAAAGAAAAAAGGAAGGAAAAACATGTAGCTATTATTAAATGCCTTTGTATTCTTTCTGGAAGATTTATGAAGCGCAGTAGGATTTCCTGTTGTATAAAGTCAGGACAGCAGAGAATAGAAGATGTGAAAGAGGTAGGAAGAGCGGTCCTAATGGACGTGTTCTTTAAATATAGTGGCGAAAACACACACTCGTGTACACATGCGAGGCCTAAAGTCAAACTCATGGAGCACGCGTGCCCAAAGCCCATAGAAACACGAAGTACATTTGTGCACACTGTTCAACTAAATTGCAAAGGCGTTTCGCTAAAAATAGAGACCCAGCTGACAGCCTGAGGGGACAGAGTGCACATCTACCAAAACTACTCCTTTTATACTGAAGAAAGTGCTTTTTTATGACGAAGTAAATACTGAAATATTTTGAAATATTTCCTGAAATCACATTGCCGCTCTAATATATTTAAATGAATATCATATCAAATAACAGTAACCATATTAGTATCGAAATGCATGTACGTATACAGGTGCATCTCAAAAAATTATTTTGAATATTGTAACTTAATTAAAAAAGTTTTTTTATTTATTTATATATATATATATATATATATATATATATATATATATATATATATATATATATATATATATATATAAATTTGAATAAGTATCATGAAATTGGACATTCTAATTAGGAATTCTAATTAGGGTTCAGGTCAGGCATGTTGGCTGGCCAATCAAGCACAATAATACAGTATCATGGTCAGCAAACCACTTGGAAGTGCTCTTGCCACTGTGGGCAGCTAAAGTCCTCCATAAAACAACTCCATAAAGTCCTCAGGTAAACAACTCCATAAAGCTTGTCAGCAGATTGAGGCATAGGAACTCCTGGTGGATAGCTGCATTGACTTTGGACATGATAAAACACAATGGACCAACACCAGCACCCCAAATCTTCACTGACTTTAGAAACTTCACACTGGGCTTCAAGCAGCTTGGATTCTGTGCCTCTGAGCATCAGTCCAGTTCTTTTTCTTTTTAGCCCAGGTAAGATGCTTCTGACATCGTTTCTGTTTCAGGATTGAAGTGATAGCCCTTTTCCTGAAGGCGTCTCAGTGTCATGACTCCAACTTCAGCCCACTCCTTGTTTGAATTGGCTTTGCTTGACAGTATTCTCAAGCTTACGGGCATCCCTGTTGCTTGTGCATCTTGTCCTACCCAATTTCTTCCTTCCAGTCAACTTTGCATTTAATATGCTTTGCTATAGTGAAAAGCCAGCCCTTTCGTGACCTTCTGTGACACCACTTTGTGGTGGGTGTCAGTGATTGTCTTCAGATCCATTTTCAAGTCAGCAGTCATCCGCATTATTACAGATACATCACAACAGATACCCAGAATTTGCATTGTAGGAATTGTTTGAGATGCACCTGTATATATTAATGAACCACAGTGATACTAGAATAATGACTGCTGATGAGAATTCAGCTTTATCATCAGAGGAATATATATAATTTATATATTACTTATACTTTTTTAAATACCTATATGTAATTACTTCTGTAATTAATTTCTGTAATTACTTAAAATTACACTGTTGACCCATACCTTACAGTTTAACCCACCCTTAAACCTACCCATACCATCAAACCAGTCCCTAACCTTACCCTTATCCAACTCAATAGCAGAAGTGTTTTGAAATACAATATGATCACAATAAGTACATTGTATTTATCATTTAGTATAAGTACATAGCAGTTAAGGCCAACTAACATAAAGTGTGACCGAAAAACTTTCAAAAATCTCTTTGGAATGATAGTTTATAAATATATATAGTATAGTATAGTATAGTATAGTATAGTATAGTATAGTATATATTATTATAAGAACATTGATAAAGTTTACAATATGACAGGCTACAAATACTTGGCATTTGAAAGACGTTTTCAGATACAAAAATAAAATTATTTTTAGCAATTTAAATAAATTATTGTTAGAGGCCATTCCCACAGAGTGCAATTTTGTGTCCATAACGTTATTATTATCTATGTAAACATGCACTAGACGAACATCTTTGACTGCAGTGACACTGCTTTTAGAGTCTTCCAGCATTAGTGCAGAGTTCTAAAGTCTCTGTCAAGTAAAAAGAAGTTTAACTTTTAAAAGCGTGCTTTGGGATCTCTGCGTTCTGCTCTATTCCTCTGCACTGTGCCAAGCCGCTTTTAAACACAAAAAATGTGTCCTGTGTGAACAGCTCCTCACACAAGAGAGCCTCGGTCAGACGTGCTCTCTGCATTTTAATGTTTAAATAGCCTACATCATTTGGGAGAGGGGAGCTGGTATCAGTCCAGTGTTTAATGTTAGTGGTGCCCGAAGCATTTATATCAGTTAAACACATGCAGCGTGTTTTTGAATGAATGATGAGAGCAAGTTGAGCTATAGCACACTTTTGCTGTTGTAAGGGATTTTGAGCAATCATATATGCGCACAGGCAATGATCCAGCAAACCAGTGAAAAATGGCATTTTTCTTATCTTTTACTCTGAATTTTTTACATTTCCTTCTGTTTTTACTCACCTTCATGTACAACTTTATGCTCTTTTGCATTCAGCGTAAGTAAACAGTGACCAGGGTTGTCAAGCTGCAAAATAAATAAATACATAAATGAATAGATGCACAAATAAATAAAAGTAGTTAACATGTCTTGCGCATGCTATATTTAAAATCTTTTTGTGAGAAGCATTCTTTTAAAACTACTGCTGCTTAAAATATTTTGTGGATGCCATATTTTTCTGTGACATTATTTAACGAACGTAAAGCTTAAAAGAATATTTACTAATTCATCTTTTACTTTCTCAGACAGAGTTGAGCCTTCGCTGTTACATTTTCCATTGCCTTCGGAACCAAAAACACACATATAAATATTTGATCAGTGCTCTTTGCTCAAGTGAATAGTCAGCACTATTCTCTGTTCGCATGGATTTATGCTCAACCTGAATTTACAACAACTGTATACTTTCAGAGCGTGCTAATATTGTGAGTGGCATCAGTTATTGCCGTTTACTGAGCATCTTTAAAACAGATGTCCAACGTCTCTCTTCATTAGAGTTCAAATGAGCACATCTTGAGCTGAATCATAGCATTTGTGGGTTAGAGGTGCGTGAACAGCACAGACACGTTACGTAATGCAACATGGTTGGCAGGCGCGTTTGATGACAAACAGAAGCCCTCAGATGCTCTTGAATAGCTGTGTAGTTGGGGGATATGAATATTATATGTTGTGATGTTTTGTGATGTGCTGCTCATGCTGCCTTGTTGGAGACATGTGATAGCAGAGCCATACGAGTCCCCCATGTCCAAAAGTCGATGCTATTATCTTTTATTTAACAGCCAATGCTAATGATGTTTACAGGCCTGGCAGTCTACTTTTTCGTCAGTTCAAATATTTTAAAACTCACAACAGCACAGTATAGTTAGAAATGCACAACACTGGCTCTGTGACTTTAAGCGAGTGGCATTTTAAATCATTTCGATTAATTGTTATAAAAGAGTTCAGGGCACAAGGGACACATCTGAGCAACTTCGAGGTTTCAAGTCAAAAGCTCAATTGCACCAATGCTTTATTTTCTTAAGCAGTGCTTGTTATGTCGAGTTCAGTCACCTAGTTCATGGTTGGAAAAGCTCTTGGGCAATTCAATTCACCACATTGGGTAACAATAAGGGTTGTTTACACTTACTTAGTTCAGTTCTCCTTTTCAGGGTTCTTGGCAAGTTTGTTTGGTGTGCACCAATGCCCAGAGTAAGAACTTATTCAAACGATAACAGAGAAAGCACAAAGTTTTTAAAGAAACCAACCCAACACATATTCATTGATTCATAGTAAATCAGTTCATTTAAATTCATTATTTGCTAATTACCTTTTCAAAAGAGTATATTACCTCTCATTTTTGCCATTTCATAACAGTATTGATTTTGATTTTATTAAAAAAAAAAAAAAAAAAAAAAAAAAAAGCCATGAAACAACCCATGATAGACTTTAGGTACAGATATGTAAAAAGGAAATGAAAGTGATTGCAAACTATTTATTGAAAAAAAGGATGAAAGTCAAATCAACTAAATTAATTTATTTAAATATAGCTAAAATAAATTGATAGCAACCACTAACCTTAAAAATATTTTGTAAATTGAATCGACCATTTTTTTCAGTGCGGCTTTTGTTAAATCGTACAAAAATGTTACAGTGTAATTGGTTTTGCATTCATTTGCAAAAGCTTTGCAAAACAATTGCACGCAAAAATACTGGCGATGGAAATAAGAAATGGATGAAAAAAAAATATTTCAATGCTTTTGCGGGCGAATGCTAAATTTCTTGTTGAAATGCAAAAGTTTTGGGAGGAAACGCAAAAAGCACCGAAATCATTTTAAAGAACGTATTTACTTTTAATTAAAAATAAGTTCAATATACGGCAGACTCCCTTCACGTCTTCAAATCGATGTATATGTAGTATGTAAGTAGCCCTGGTTTCCCATAAAATTTAGAACAATAAAAGCTACGAAACTGCTCTTTTTGAAGAAGCGTGTATGCTCCAAAGGAACCGTGTTGCGCATTTAAAAGGCACTCTGTCCCTTTCCAGCCCAGAGAAATCTTCAGTCCTTGTGCTTCTCTATCACTATCTCCCGCACCTGCATGTGGGCGGCAGGGCCTGCTCATTAACCACACACATCCTCATGACGTCTAGCTGAAGCTGCTGGCGCTCGAGCTTAATTGAGTGGAGAATTCCGCCTCGCGAGGTGTTAATGAAAGGTTTTCACGTCAATGACCGCGACATCACAGAAGATCAAGCACCAGTTGGGTTACTCATTTAGATTCGTACTTCCTACATTCACAGGCTAAACTTCTATACATAAAATAATTTAATGACTATTTCAAATATGTAAAGAAGATGCAGTGTGGCTTTTTACCGACTTTAGTTGCGATACTAGACCAACAGATAGGGGGATCAGACAGACAGTTTGCCTGGAGGCTGATGGCTCTCCCATAAGAGAGAGATGAGAAGCTTTTCAAAGGGAGAGATGGGACTCTGACTAGCTTAAAAGGGATTTAAAGATTTATCGCAAAGTGCCACAGGAGGATATTCCCCTCGAAAGCTCACCTGATATCAACCTTCCTGCTTCCTTGTACAACGCAAACCGCACTCCAACACTAAACGGTACAGTGAAAAATTCAGTCCACTAATTAGACCGGCTTTAAAACCACCGCTAGACTTTTTTTACTCATCCAGTCCATACGCGGCAGAACACGAACGCTTCACCTCTAAATGAACCGAATCACGAACCAGATGATTCACACTCCCTTCAAGCAACACCTTCATATATGAATCATGATCATTTACGAAGAGTCTCTGTATTCTTTCATCTCCGAGCCATATGTTGAGTTCGTCGGGCAGATCGCAGACCCAAGAGAAATACCATAGAGATAGAGAAAGGACATGTGAGAAGCTGTCAGAGCGTGAGATGACTCCAGGCAACAGATGCCCAATTACCATATTTACATAATTATGGTGATGCAGTTGGATCCGAATGAAGTTGTAAGAGCACAGCTGTTGTTGTCCAGCTCAGACGTAGCTCAGGCTGAATATTTATGTGACATTTCATGATATTTCAATTGCATAGCGCTTATCACAGTCAAACGCAGCGGAGACCCATTTCACAGGTTTGATTACCATCTGCACCGAGGTTGGATGGTAATATAATATGTTTAACAAAATATTGTGACAAAATCACAAAAGCGTTTCACAGGTTTTGGAGAACGTTTGCATACAATAAGGCAACTTAGCACCATCGATACTATTTTGTAATAAATAAATTCAGCATCGATCTATATCTAGAGACTTTTGCGGTGACCTCTTACGACTTTGGCCCATCTAGGAACACTCTAGGATCATTCCGGCAAGTTTTGAAAAGGAAAACGCCACTTACAACTTCAAATCTTTTCCGTTCTGAATTATTCACGGTGAAATCAGCCCGAGCACACAATGCTGAATGATCGCCTTTAACGAAAATAAGTAATATCATCTGAGAAATACACATGGGGCAAACTTGAAGCCCCAAAAACTCTTAAATATGCATTTACTGAAAGTAATCAGAGGATAAAATGAACGAGACACAAGCCTCTCTGGAATTTTCCTCACTGTAAAATACGTTGCTTTGTGCTTCCCCTTTGAAGACAGCTTCTGCTCTAATAACTTCGTCTACGGGCCTGCTGTTCACAGGCTTTGCGCGGCCTTAGCTAGCTCTCGGCCTGAGCCTTTTCAACTTTCCGATAAATTATTCAGACAGATAGCCTATAAATACCGTTCCATTTTAATGAAATATCCTGGCGAGGCACCGCAGTATGATGTAGCAAACGCAGTCTTGCTGACTTCCATGTCCATCAATTTAAATGTCTCAGAACAATAGATCTTACAGGAAACATTTGATTATCACGTCTTTCATCCCATCAAGATGACAAATACTCGCTTATTCGTGTATTTCTCTTTGAATATTTGGGGTCAGTAAGTTTAATACATTCATTCAGCAAGGATGCGTTACCTTTAGCATGCTACAGAAAATGCATATTTCAAATAAATGCTGTCGTTTCTATTCATCATGGAATGCCGACAAAATATGCATCGCTAAAATTAAACTAAGAAATGATTCTTAAGCACCAAATCAGCATACTAGAATACTTTCTGAAAGACAATCGGAAAACTGAAGTAATAGCTGCTGAAAATTCAGCTTTGCCATCACAATAACTTATCATTTACACACATAATGTATTCAAATTGTATTTTAAAATAGACTCAAATGTAAAACAGCTATTTTGAATTGTAATACTATTTAACAATATTATTGTTTTGCTGAATATTTTAGCAAATAAATACAGACTTAGTGAAAAAAAAAGGTACAATCCACTTTTTTTGGAAATATGCTGATTCTCCAAATTTAGACTTTATTTTGATAAATTCCACTTTAGACATTCTGCTATCTATAGGTAACTTTGAAACGACATGTCAACTAATTCTCATTAATTTGCTAAGTAGTAGTAGAGTAGACTGTTAGTGTAGGTTTAGGATTAGTAAAATAAGTTGACATATACTTCCTAACTATCTCATAGTCAGTATGTTATGTAGCCCTCAAAATAAAGTATTATAAGTAGTTAAGTCTATTAATAAGCAGACAGTCTATTAATACTATAATGACTGCTAGTGAACATGTAGTTACTTACAGTTAGTACAATGTCTAAAGTGTACTATCCAAATAAAGGGTTACCAAAAGAAACTGTTAAAGGAACAGTTTGCCCACCAAAAAAATGTAAATAAATTGCTCACCCTTATGTCAGTCCAAACAAGCATGATTTACTTTTTTCATTTAAATAAGTTTATAATTAATGATGATTGAAATTCAACACAAAGACTTCAAATTTATCTTATGGGTCTAATAAACTAGTTCTGTTACCTTTATATCAGGTTTCACAGTGGTGCAGAGTTTGACGAACACTGGTCATTGTCTGCTTTTGAAAGAAGAAAGAGCACCCTTAACAATCTGCAAAAGAAATAAAATGAGTTTGAAATAACATAAGGGTGAGTAAATAATGACAAAACATTAATCTTTGCATGAATTACCCTACTAAAAAGCATACAAGTCTCCCACCCAGAACACTCCAAGAACAATAACATAGGCGGTTAACAATCACATGCATGTAAAACCTAATAAGTGGGTGTATTATAACTACAACTGACATGGGAGTAAACTTCACTTTGTATGCTAGAAAGAATAAACGTATCTTTTGCATAGACTCCTCCATGTCCTTAAAACAGTGTCGCCACCTACAGACTTGCCACAATTAGAGCAGATTCAGAATACTGCCAAAACCTCTAATCTAACTGGCATACGCTCAAATGCATTGCTGTTATAATCACTAACATCACACAACATTGCAAAAAAAAAAAAAAAAAAAAAAAAAAAAAAAAAAGAACAACAGAAAAGTGACAACTTTTGGCCTTGTTACGTCTTAGGAATCACGAGGTGTTAATTAACATGTGGTAAGACAGCTGTCATGCTCCTAACGATCTCTCCCAGTGCAACATCTTTCGAGCTAAGCCTTAAAGTCTTTTAAATCTCCTCAGCATGATGGAGTCTGTCTAGAAAATAAATATAAATGTAAATGTAAGCTCCAATGAGACACACTAGCTTTTATGGCGCAGGAAATATGTCTGTGCCGAGTGTGGGAGAGGAGTGACAGAAAAGTGGTCCGCGGTACCTTTAATGCAGTCGCGAGACAGAGCACTGTCAGATACGATGATGAGGATGAAAATGAATGAAATTGAGCTATAAGTGTCACAAATTGGCTTGCTACCACCAAGTGTCACAAGCAATCACTTCACCTCACACTATGTTTCAATGAACGACACAATCAGTTAGTTAATATAGCAAGACTGCGGCTGCTGTGTACATTTTCACATACACATTTGTTCTTCTATCATGGTGGGAACATCACAGTATTTTTTTTATTAAGCTAATGAGTTGTTCTATACATCTATCTATCAATCTCTGACCTCTACCCTCATACCCTTTTGCATTTTCTGTACTACATGTCCTGATATTAAGCTGATTAGGTCTTTGGGTATCGTTAGCCACAAAAAAAATGTTAATTCAGATCTCACTATTTTTGTAGGGACGTTTAGTCACTTCCTAAAATGTAGGCAAAACCTCAAGGAATAAGACAAAAAAAAACAGACGTCAAACTTACGGATTGTGACCACTAGATGGCAGAGTAACACCACTGAAAAAAAACAGCTACGTTGTACGTAAATAGCCTTTGAAATATTGGTTTCCCTCAGCCGTTTAACGCAGACAATTTTTTAAATGAAACATTAAATGATAAACAACAGTAGCGAAACGCAAGGGTCTAACTCTTACGCACTCGTTTTTCTAGCCTTCATCAAATTTCCAAACATCGGGGAGTTACAAGAGATGTAATATGCATACATGCTAATCCTAATATACATGAAAATGCAGTTAAACAAGCAGTTTTATCACAAATGGTTTGTGTAATAGCTCGGTCTTTCTCTGTCAAAATTACTTCCACTTAAAATGTGCAGGTATAAATAAGAAATAATACTATAAGATAATTACCAGACAAACGTTCAGATTAGTGTGCCACACGCCAGCTTTCTAAAAAATACCACAGGCTTGATCGAGTTACGCATGTTGAAATATGACAAAAAAAAAAAGCTTTTAATGGGAATATCTCATACTGTTACCCTTATTCTGTCACATCTGGCCATGTCAGGTCAGCTATCCTTGTTTTTATTGTACAAACCGTATTTTTTATTGACCTACACCAACCCTACCCTTTATAGGAACCTTTTTGCATTGTCACTTTCTCAAATAAACTCATTCTGTATGATTTAGGTCCCTTGACATGAATACCCATGAGTCTGTGTGCATTCAGGTTTAAGTACATGAACACGGGTAGGTTTCCATGTTTTATTGGGACATTCCATGGACATATTTCCTATCTATCCCCTTACCCTAACCCTACCCCTCACACAAAGCTTACTCCATTTTTAAATATTCTGTATGAGGGGGAGAATATGACTTAAAAGCTGTTTTCCTCAAAATTTACTGGTATTATTATGATTTGAAATTTGACCCCCATAACAGAGAATACTAGGACCACACACACACACACGTTTTCAGAACATTACACCACCCTGCTCAGCAGTAGCATCTACATACTCACAAAGTGCGCTCACGCATCTTCAGTTATTGTGCGTGGTTACCAAGCTGTGCTGCTTTCACATTCATGAAAATCCCAGCCATTAATTCCCTGGGATGGAGGCGAGGCTGGACCACTGATGAAATATATGCCAGAAGCCCTGCCAATTTCTATCTGAAAGCCAACAGACATCTCATTCACTTAATGCTGTTTTGGGGAGGGGAATGGGGATGATTTTTTTTCTACACCCTGGACTTATGCATCATGATCAGCAGAGGGAGAGAGAGTGAGAAAGAAAAGACTCTGCCTGAGGTGGGTCATTTCTCTGTCTGCCTTCCATCAGCTCTTTTGTGGAATAATGGCATTCTCCTGGATATTGAAATAGATGGTGAGAGAAGAAAAAAAAAAAACAATAAGTGAAGTGAAAAATTGGAAAAATTCAAGCAACTCCAGAGTGCAAACACAATTCTAACCCCAGGTATCACCAGTCAAAGTAACGCTAATTGACTTTCACAAACCAAGCCAGGGATTTCGTTTCTTACATCCAGTGTTAATTAAGGAAAAATGATATTGCGCATCTATGATCAGCACAGACCTGTAAATGACGATTTAAGCTCGCTCTCACGTCGAATGAAATATTGCTTCTAAACACTAGTATTTATAATTGATCCTTTTTCAGCCATCTGGTGTGAACCTATGATAATAAACCTTTTACTCTATAGAGTTGCTTCTACAGTAGGAATGCCAGCTGGCAGCTTGGCATAGTGCATTGCTCTCGTAAGGTTCTGATATTTCAGACAGCCATCTTCCATGCCAACAGTTCCTGCAAATCCTCACGCAAACTATTGAGAGGCCCAGCGGACCTCAACAGAGCTCGAAATGAGCGTGCCATTCTGTATATCATCTCACACCAACCCTGTAAAGGCCCCTCTGAGCTCTGAGCGCAATAACGCTGGGGCTCAAAACTGCTTAAATATCATTCCAGAGCATAACACGAACGATAATTGATGTAATATTCGCTCATTACATGTAATCTATTGTAAAATTTTTACATTCTGAGGGATGAGCTGAAATGATCATCCGTGGTAATCAACATTTAGTCAAATACAAGACAAATACAGCCAACTTCAAGTGTTTGTTATACGAAGCGGATAAAGTGGGTTCCAAACGCTAAAGAGTGACTCTCCAACCCGTGAGAATAAAGAACCAAATATAAAACAGTGATAGGAAAGAAATGTGACTCAGAGAGCCGAAATACAAAGTAGAGCAATAACTCTCCACCAATATTATAAGCATAACTGTCTCCTAAAGCTTCCCTCCCTTGGACAGCAGATGATTGGTATGCCTGTGAAATCCTAAAGGCTCCCAAGAGAGGCGGCGCCTGGAGATGATAAGATCCATTCCCATCAAAGGTCAGAGCTGGTCGAAGAATAATGTGGTCAGCATTGGGCGAAATCACATCACATTCCTCATTAGCATATTCCTGAGAGCTTGCAGATATTGTCATTGAGAAAAAGTCCAACTGCTTTGTCAAAGAAAATCCATAAAAAATTACAAAAGAGGCGAAGGGGAAATAGGTGAACGCCATCTGAAAATTTGCAACGGGCGCTTAAAAATTACAATGGTAGTTTTGTGGATTTTAGGCAGTGTGGGTTAGCATCACTAATGTAGGAAGCTTAATCCTTTTTCTAACTTGAATACCGTAAACCTTATAATGGAATGAAATTTACAAGTAGCTCTACTGAATGTAAGAAAATGATGAGAAACTAAAATATACCCCTCTTCTAAAAAGAGTTTTTCGTCGATGCATTCTTGGTTTCCCAAATAACTTTTCAGCAAACAGTTCTTAAAAGAATGTGAAAACATTTTAATAATGTGAAGAACCTTTTTCCTCTATAAAGAACATTTTGTGCAATGGAAAGTTTTCGTGGATGTTAAAGGCTTTATAAGGAACCGTCACTGCCAATCGAGGTGTAGTTAAGTCCTAGACGGTGTTTGTGAATTCCGAATCCTACTGTAGCATTCAGAAACAGCATTTCCTGAGATTTATAAACTTTTAACCTTAACCATCAGTACGAGCATAGCTAAGTAGCTGATAGTCTTCTGTGATGTGATGTAAACCTGTATTATGAATCGGCTTTTCTTATCTTCTTCTTTATCATATAACAAGATAACATTTTCTTTCTGGCTTGTTGAAAATGTTTGAAGATGACAGAATCAGTCCTCAAAGCCCAGGCCACCCTCACAGGAGCAAACCGCTGCACAAACAACCCCCATCTCCCTGAGGAAGGAGTGAATGGGTTTATGCTGCCTTACCTCGTCCTTTCTCTCTTCGTCTCCACCTCCTTTTTCTAACTCATGAGACCTTCTTGGCTTGGAGAAGTTTGAATATGACTCACATGGAAACTCATACAGAGTGGGCTGCCAGGCCGCTCTGCCTCTTCCTATAGTCTGTGATATAGTGGGAATAATGGTCGTTTAATGCCATTTCAGCCCTGATACAGCCATTGCACTGCCTTATACAACAGAGCACAGCGTTAATGATGCAGAGAAAAAATGGTTCATAAATGAGCAAAAAATCATTTTTTGCAAGAACAAAAAGGTGTTGGGCTTATTCTAGGAAATGATGCTATGTCGTCCCTGTGACTTTTTTTCTTTATTTGAAATGAATAATAAATAATAGAAACCGAACACAGTGGCACAGATTTAAATATATTAGATTTAAAAGTTTAATATGTAATGAAAAATCAAGTTTTATTATTAATAGGTAAAAAAAAAAAAAGATTACAGTAACAAATATGAAAACTGCATACACATGACTCTGCTTCATAAATTGATAAAACTGTTATAAATTGTCATTGACTCTGTGTTCTCTGATTGTTGAATACATATTTGCACAATTAATAAAGAGAGACCTTTATTATGTAGTGTGTGTATGTGTGTGTGTGTGTGTGTGTTTGCTTTGGACTTATACACAGACTCCCTGCCTAGCCATGACATTAGAGCCAGGCGGTTAAAATCTAAGTTATTAGCGTTCAGATAAATGGAGGTTGCATTTGGTGCAATTTATTCTCATTAATTATTTAGCGGCCAGGCCCTCACATTATGCAGTTCAGATACTTAATAGGAGCAGATCACCGAGTGGGTCAGGAATGATTACACATTGCACTGGCTGGCATCGAGAAAGCATTTGCTGAGTGGTAATTACTTGAAATGATAAAGCGCTTGCATTAAACATGATAAAGAGAGGGTTCCAACGCAAAGTCACTCATTGTAAAATTAAGAGAATTAGCAACAATTCTGCCTGCCAGTCATGCAAGTTCACATTGCTGAGGTCAAACTAGACGACAATACACTACAAACACATTCCTACACTAATTGACCGGAGTGCATGTTTTCGGGGTTGTTTCAGATCATTTTTTCCTTTGATTTAGCTTTTTTTTTTAAACCTCATACTGATATAAATCTCTCATTAATCTTTCGAATTCTGCACACACTGGCAAATTAGGCACAGGGAGAATTTGGAATAATGGAAGTGGCGTAATGAAGGAAACTGAGGTAAAGATGCATAGGACACATCTCTAAATCTTCATTTACACGTCTTGTGACAGGCAGGAATCCTTTAATATGCACAACGCATCACTTCCTATGTAGATGATGCGAATCGAAATGCTTTAAAAATAGCTGTTCGGTTCGCGAGCCTCCAGAGGTTCTTTTCTAGAGTTGTAATAGCCAGGCAGAACTTCTTCTTTTGAAGCAGACACAAAGACGAGCCCACAGGAGCTGTAGCAAAGTGAGACAAATGAGGATATGACCAGCAGTCGAGTTATTACTCAAGACCGGCAGATATGTCTGTCTCACACGACACAAAGGCACCCGGGTTATCAATTATTAATAATGGGGCTTTAGTTCGGTATTCAGGCCGGTCCTTGAACAACTAACTATGGCTTTTAATTCATGCTATGTTTCCTCTTTCTGTCAGAGAATTCCCTTGTTTGTCACTATCTTGTTCAAACATAATGACTTTGGTCATGCAAATTTTCTCTCTCCACGGGCCCTTTTTTCACTCGCGCACATTTTCTAGTCATCATTTTCCATCACAGCTCATTGAAGCACCCAGTTAGAGGCAAACAAAGATTGAGCAATGAAGTTCATAGAGAGCACACTTGACTGCTCAGCACGATAACAGTGACTCAGATTATCCAAGCAAACAGTGTTGACTTCTCTGCTGTTCTTGTAAAGTAAACACATCCCATGTTTAGGGGAACAAGATTTAATGTTAAATTGGTGGTTTTTGGTTGTGGCCTGGGCCTGGTATTATCTGTTGCTGCATCTCAAAGGCTCCGGGATCGTTTTTCAGCATCGTATGGATGTTCACTTTATAGTAGGTGGACTTAAACTGCATTTTTGAGCACAATAGGTTTGCGAACCTGGACAGCATATTTGTCTGCTATAGGCACAATTAAAATAGTCAACATCTTTTGTGCTGCCTACTATACCAACACAGAATTTCTGAACATCTTTCAAATATTTTATCCTGATCGAAACCTAGTTAGACCTAGCATTGCGGGGACATCATAGCCACTTTTGAACCTAGTAAAAATTGATCTGACTAGGCAGTCACATCAGACACATTCTACCTAGTGAACACTAGAGACATGCCAATACCAGTGCATCATTTTCGGCATCATATTCAAACCTAGTCAGTACAACCGAGTCATCTGTTTACACTGCATTATTGGACATCCCATACGTGTTCAAACTAGTCTAATCCTAGTCCAATGAGGGTTTTCCAAGCGATACAACACCACAGAGGGGTTCCTCAAAGAACGTCTTCTCTTTCTTTAGTTGGAAGAACATTTTAATAATCTAGAGAACATTTATTTCCAACATGAGGAGACTTTTGCGCTATGAAAAGTTTACAAGAATGTTACGGTTTCTTCATGGAACCAACGGAAATAAATAAATAACCTTTATTTTTAAAAGTGCGGTAAATCTAGACAGTGCTTTTGGGTAGCATAGGAATCTGAACCTAGCGAGACACCTACCAAGACAGCATTTTGGCTGTAGGCACAATCAAAACTAGTTGGTTATCTACAACAGACAGCATTTTGACAACATTTAAAAAACATTTATTCAGAAGCATTCAAACCTAGTTAAAAGCTAGAGACACACCTATCTAGACAGGATTTTGGACAAGATAGGCACACTCAAACCTAGTCAGTAGTGAGTCACCTATGTAGACGGCATCATAGGCATGTACAAACTAGTTGAACACCAGTAAGCTACCTATCTATCTGGTACATTCATTCCTAAGTGGGCATCATAAGTACAGTAAATCCTTGCTACTTTAAAATGTAGAAACACCCAGGCATACTGTAATATCTGTGTCAGATTGACAACAAATCCAAAGGGATTTTAGTAGAGGATGGGGGGTGGATGACAAGAGTTAGAGAAAAAGCTTCTTAGCGACAAAACTGATGTAAACACTTAACCAAACAAACCACCGCAGCTGTCTAAATCTCTACTCCTTCTCCTTCGAAAACACTATTGTCTTACATTCATCAAACCGTAGAAGTCACGCAGGAATGAACAAAGAGATGCTCAAATTCTTAGCAGGCAACAATTCCTTCCCGCAAAATGGAGATCAATGTTATATTGACTTGCACTCATCTGAGTAAATGATTTTTCTTATTGATTCCGCTGGAAGACTGACATGTGGAAGATCTGTGAGTGCATTTCTGTGGATGTAACCAATTGAATATTCCTGGTCATAGGTTAGCTATACAAATACATATCATAGATGTCAGGGGTTACAGAAAGACACAACAGTCACGCTCCATAACAGCATGAATCTTCTTGTGTTGTAGTTTTGCAATAAGGGCCGGTTTGAGTAATCTAATAATCATTGAGTAATGTGAAATGCATGCATTCTGATTTCTTGCTCCATCGTTAGAAATTTTAGGTCGATATCACTATTAAAGCTGGGTTGCTGTGTGTGAATCTCATTTGTTGGGAGAGTGCAAATAATAAAAAGGTCCCAGACTAACCAAACTAATTATTATCAAAATTACGATGCTCTATTAGCAATTTTCCCCCTCAAATCTAATAGCATGCACACGAAAGATGAAATATCAAGCTGTCTTAAAATAAAAAATTATACAAAAAAAAATCTAACATTATGAATAAATAGGTGTAATATATTAATATAAAAATGTATATGAATATAGTTAATGTATCCATAATTTAAATAATTCATTAAATAAAATAATTTAAAATGTTTAATGAAATAATAAAAAATAACAGTAATACAATATTATATTATGTCATTACAATAATTTAAAATATGCTCAATGAAATTATACAAATGAAAAGATTACAATTATAATACAATAATACATTTATAATATAATACAATATTATATTATGTTAATAACATTACAATATGCAATATATAACAATATTAAATAATGTTCATATTTAGACCAGCTTCCGTAGCATTCACACATGCCTTAACACTCTTTTTATTAACTCGGTATCTTTTACCCATCCACAGGTTAGAAAACAAAAAAAACATTTATTTTCCTATTAAGCACATTTTCCATTTCTCTCCACTGAGTCTCTGTTAAATGCATAGCCTACTCTGACCTTTTTGGAACAGTGGGTTTGTCGGGTTTCCTTCATATAAAACGCTCTTCCCTTATCTGCAGATGTTCTTCCCTTCCCAAACATATGGAATTCCTCACTCTGTGGTCTGGAGGAAGGGAATGCTGCGGAAGAGACCCATCTGGAGTGGGAACAAGGTGGGTAATGGTAGAGATGAGGCCCCCCTCTCCGCCTGGATCTCTGGAGAAGCCTTGGGCTTGTCTGGAAACGCATCAATCGGGACAGACACAGCGGGCCGATCCAGAAGAGCCTGTCACCGGATAGCCCAGGGAGAGGAGTTAAAACTACAATTGGTTCTGCCGTTTAATGAAAGAAGCTACAGGACACTGGAGACTGGACGAGTGCTGCAACAGACAGACTTAGTGAATGCAGCTGAAGGATTACGGCAGATTTTGGGTGATGATGGAGACAAGTGGTTTCGAGACCGTGAATAATCACACGCAAAGTCGAACTTGACCACTTTTACATGCTTATTCAGGCTTATTATCGCATGGGAAGAGCCAAAGACCAGCATTAAACCCCTCTCCAACACAGCCCTCAACACCAGTGTCATGAGCCATTTTGACATCAGTATTAAAGCGTCTGCTAATAGAAATACATAAAACGACGTTTAGGTGTGGGTTGACAAGGTAACAGTAAAAAACAAACAAAAAGTAATCTGCTTTTAGCCTACTGTATTGAAAGTCATGCTCCGTGCCGGATGAGGACGATGTTAGTAAGATTATTTTGTGAATTTATCCTACGTATTCGATCACACGTTAGCTATTTTACCACTGCCAGGGACCTCCACTCTCTGCTAATAAAAGTCTCTGCTCCATCTTTTTTTAAAAATTGTTTTGTAATCACTGGCTCTTTACAAGTCGGCAAATAGGGCCAAAGTTGAAATGACTGAAGTGTTGACCAGCACTCAATACAGCGCCATAGCTCTGAGAAGCCTCCATATAGTTCAGTGCATCAGGGAACACTGACATGAGTCATTTAGCTAGAGGAAGAGAACAGAGTTGATTATCTCAGTAGGGATAAAACATTTGGTCTCCTCAGAGTCTAGTGTCAGTGCTTTACATGAGGGGTGAGAGCTGTACTCTGACATCTCCATCCCAGATGAGACAGCTCCCAGCAGGCCTCAGGGCACCAGAACTCACTATCGGAGCAGCACACATCACTCAACAAGCCGAGGAAAAGCTTTTATTCTGCATGCCAAATTTTCCATCAAGAGGTCATCAGAGGAGGACGATACTGTAGTATAGAGATCTACAGCGGGCCCAAAATATGCATCAATCCCAACGCATTGGATATCAAACCAAACAGCATTTGAGTACGAAGTGGAAAGGCTTTAAAAAACTTAAGTTGGTTACTAGCATGTCAAATAGGCAGGTACACCGTTTTGCGGTTTAAGACCTTGAGAGTCATTTTTAGGTTCATCGGTTATTTTAGCTCTGCGCGTGCTTAAGTCTTATTGCACGAGAAAGACAAAGACCACACTCGTTGATAAATTGAACATTTTATTTGTGGAAAAAAACACAAGCAAAATGCATCAATAGACATTTCTACTGGAAGCAAGGGAAATGATGAAGCAGCGTCTAAAAGCAAAGTCGTGCACATGCCGGGAAGTCTGTCGAATGTTAGCATTGTATTAGCTATAGACAAGGAGCGGCGATCGATTAAAAAATTAAGAAAGGCAAGTAAAATGTACATTTACAAGTGAAATGAAAGAGCTCCACACAAAATTTACCAATAACAGCAATTAGCAAGAAAACGAAACAGGGAAACAAAAGATTCCTTCTAACAAAATTAAAACGTATTATGCAAAAGGAAACCGTAAAAGCTTTCTTTTTTTTTTTTTTTTTTTTTACAAGACACTGACAAAATTAAAGGAGCCGGGACTGTACAGGTACACTGCAATTTCACAAGGTTAACGCTATAGCATATGTAAACAAGCATTCTATATTTGGGTTTCTGACAAAGCTAAAAAAATAAAACAAAACAAAACAAAAAAATGTAACCATCTTTACACAGTAAATTAAGGTTACTGGTCGTACACAAGAACAGAACTGCTTGCGCGTAAAAAAAAAAAAAAAAAAAAGAAAGACTCCATTGCCATTCATAGCCTGTTACATTGGCTTTTGCACCTTTTTGAGTTATACATAAGCACAGTTTAAATTCAGCAATTGTTTTTCTGCTCAAATTTAAATAAATTAAAGATACAATTCATCGTTTGTTCTTTTTTTCTTTACAATTTTACAAAATTCAGGTAACCGTTTCTGACAGCGGATAAGGCAAGTGAAAAAAATGGCTATATTCATACAGTTTACGAAATGTGTTTAAGCTATACATTGCAAATTCGATGACTCTTGGGGGTTAAAACGTAGTAAAATCTCAAAAATCGGAATAATGCAGAATAATTAACACCCCACTGATTTGTGATTCGTCGAACAACCCCTATTCCGGTTATTACTTTGCATACTCGTGAGAAAAAGAAGATTCTTAAGAATAGTGTCTATCTTGAATTGCACTGGGTCAGAAAACAAAATCAATATCAATACAACTTAAACGCTTCGTATCCAACAATCGATATGGGTTTGGTTGGTTAACAACACAGATATATAAACAAGACACACGGTTAGCCTTGCAAAACAACCCAGTCTTCATTTATACACGACGCTTTAATCGGTCTACTCCAGCTAATGAAGTGAAATTCAAAGGTGGTTAACAAAAGCAGAAACCCATTCAAAGCATCAAAGTTGCCAGTGGAACAAAATGTCCATTTATCTCTTCATTTCAAAACATTCAAAGTATCTGCAAAGGAGGGAAAAAAAAAACAGCTTGATGAGAGTTTGCTGTAATAATTCTATGCAATTCACGCAGTACAGTGACAAAAGTCAGTGTTGCCTTTACAGATCGAATGTCTATGAATTTACAAGTATACAAATATTCTGCATATATCAAGAGGACAAGAATTACACATTTGAAATGGATTATATTAGACTTTATTAAAATGTTATATCACACATATGGTAATTACATTTTGAATTATTCATTTGCCTAGCATGTCATCAATATCAAATTCCTTTGGTCCTTCAATAAATAAAACTCATATCATATACACATACTTTGTACAGGTTTAATACAGTTCAGAGGGAAGGTGTGCTGACTTGGAGATCTGCGGGACTGCCAGCTAGACATCTTGGAGCGGGAATATTGTGTGAAATCATGCTCGCGTCAATTTTTCGTGACACTGAAGTAAACAAATTGAAAAATGTTAGTGCTGAATGCTTACGACAGTTCATGTTCAGCACAATGTCTCTTATTTTTAGCGCCGAGGCTGTTTTAGTAAATACTGCACTGCTCACCATCATCTAGGTTTCTGAAAATAATGGGAAAATGTCACAAGTCTGTCTTCGGATTAAAACAAGGCCGAGTAAAGCCCTAAGAATAAAATCCATTTCTTTCGATCAAAAATAACTAGAAAACCCCAAAGTAGTTCTTCAACTTTAAAGGCCTACGGACCTCTGAGACGTCAACCCCCTTTTAGTGTTTTTACAATACATCATATGTAGACCACGAAGGACAACAAAAGCTGTCAAACAAAATGTTCTGAATTCAACTGCAAAACCAGACGTTAAGCCAAGTGAGCGTTAAGAAAGCTCAGTTCATCTCCGAATGAGTGCAATGTCTCCTTGCGGTTTGTGAATCCCAGCTGTCTTCTCCATAACGCAACGGGTGTAAAACATCATCCGTTTAGTATGTTGATGAAACCGGATCTCAGGACCCCCAGTGCACAAATGTTCAGATCAGTCTCGCAAAATGGAAAACAAACAAACAAAAAATATATAAAAATCCCAAAACAAAGCAACAGAAGAATGCAGCCTGACACCAGGACACGAATATTTCCATTGTTTTCGGGAGAGGAGGGATCTGTTTCTATGGTGTGAACGTCAGTCCGAGGACTGAAACCTTTTCACAGTGTATCTAGCACCATTGTGAGAAGTTTCTCAGGAATCTCCAGAAAAATTGTTTCAACACTAAAGGGGAGCCGTCGGCTTTAGCTACTTTAGCTGAAAAAACAAAACCACAAAAAAAAGCAATCTCTAAAAGTAGAAAGATGCAACATAATAAATAAGAGCAGTAATGGTCCAGAATAGTTAAAATGTCAGGGATTACTGTGCACAGCGGACATTTACATATATCACTTTTTTTAAACCAAACAAAAAGGTTGATTCAGCTGCACATCCACATACAAATATAAAACAATACATACAATAGTGGGATGTCTCCAGGAAGGGAAAAGAGAGACAGTTTGCCCAAATCCACGGTCCACCATGGTTGCACCATCCACACAAATGTACATGTAGGTATGTTGAGCGTGTGTGGGCAAGAGGACTGTGTGTTCCTCTCTCAGTGGTAGAAATGAATTTGAGTTGGCTAAGGGCAAGGTGAGGGGAAATGGAGGCAAAGTACATCCCCGCTGTCTCGACAGCGTCCGTGCTGCTCAGAATGACTCATCGTGCCCGACTGAGAGATCTCCCTTTGGTGTCGAAGCACGGGACGAGCCCTTGTCCATGCTCTCGGAGCCGGAGCTCTGGTGCTGCTGTTCAGAGCCGGCGCTGGAGGTCACTGTGGAGGACGAGGTGGAGGAGGTGCGGGTCTTCTCCTTAAAGTCTGTTATGATCACCGTGACGTTCCCCACCGTGATGGCCAGCTGCTGGGCCGTGCTCCTGTCAATGTTCTTCAGTTTGGGCCTGCAGATTGGAGATTGGGGGGTAAATGCAACGAAGAAGACAATTTAGGTCACTTTTTGGAACTAAGGATGGTGGAGTAACATGGAAAGTTTATTTGCAAAAACAACTTTTTTCAAATTAAAGACAGAATTCATGTATATGTGGGCTTTGCAGCACTATTTAAAACTAGGGATCCGTAAAAATACATTTTTTTTTAGAAATTAATACTTTTATTCAGCAAGGACGCATTCAATTATTCAAGTGTGACAGCAAATAAATGATTATGATATTGAAGATTATGTAAAATGATTTATAATAAAGATGTTTTATTTTAAAATAAAATAATGTTATAAAATATTAAGCAGCACAACGATTTAAAATGATAACAGGAAAAAAAATACATCACAGGAATAAACTATATTTTAAAATATACTCGTTTATTAATGCATAAATATTTAATTGATTAATTAATATTTAATCAATCAAAAAAAACAGCAGCCGTTGTGAATAGTATTGGCAAAAAATAATAATAAAAACAATTAAATATTATATTTAATAATTTTATATTTATTCATGGGGGGGGTTGTTTGCCTAGTTTCATCCGTCACAGTATTTGCATGATTTGAATTTAAAATGCAGAAAAGGACAGGGATATGGTCATTGCATGCAAACTATGTTTATGGGACAAACACTTGTTCACAGTATAAACAGTTCACCCACACAGCCTTTACTCAAAAAGACAGAAGTAACTAACCTAAGTAACAACATAAAAAAAAAAAAAAAATCAAATAACTTTATTAGTGCTAACACTCAAGACTAACCTAGACACCTAGACACTTAGTATTCAGATGAAAAGATGATTTTGAGAAAATAAGGCCAGGTTCACATTTCCCAAACATCAGAAACCAAGCAAGCATGCAAAGACTAACAGAGATCAGCCAGATTAACGCTCAACAGCATAAATTTCAAAAGTTAAACATTAGCAAAACTGACATTTACACAAAAAACCCACTACTAAATCCTTCAAAAAACGGAGACATGTTTCCAGGGTTGTGTGCATGGCAAAAGCACAAAGCTAAATCTCATTGATTGGCATTAGCCTCAGTTGTTAGTATGCCTCCAAGACAATGTGACACAATGAGCTCTGCTGGCAGAAGCAGACAGAAACAGAATGGTGGGACGGCAGCCAACAGGGCGTGTGTGGGAGTAAAACTGCTGCTCATTTGAGATCAGCCCACGACTTGCTCATTCAGAGAGAAAGAGACAGACACAGACAGAAACGGAGAGAGAGAGAGAGAGAGAGAGAGAGAGAGAGAGAGAGAGAGAGAGGGAGAGGGAGAGAGAGAAAGAGAGAGACACACACATTTGTGAATCAGAGCACTTTCTACATTGACATTCGTCACTGCTGTCTGCCAGCTTTGTTCACTGTCAGAGTGACTTACAGCACGTTCTCAAGCCAGACCTTCAACTGCAGTTATTATTATTACAATACCATTATTTTGGCTTTTAAATGACAGCATTAAGCATCTTTATGAGGCTGCGTGAAAGTGAAGAGTATGAGAGCAGTGCTGAAGAGCGGCGTTTTGGGTGCTGCGACCTCAAAATGACAAATTAACCCACAGAAAGCAATACTCACTGATTTTCTCTAACAAAGTTTATACTGGCAAACTTGCGAATTAATGCAAAATGCGATTATTCAATTGCAGTCTGGAGCCATGTGCAGCAGGGGAGTCAAAATTAACAATAAAAAAAACTTTACAAGGATTACTTGTTTACAGGTCAACACCACCACAAGTTTGGGATTGGTAAATTTCGTTGCATTATACTTCAAAAATCATTCTAATATGTCAGTGCTCAAGAAGCATTTATAATCAACACTGAAAAGAGTTAAGCTGCTTAATATTTTGTCAGTATGCATTGATAAACAGAAAATGTAAAAGATTAGAAAAATATGAAAGATTCGTAAAAATATGAACCTTTACTGTCACTTTATGATCAAATTAAGTTGTTCTTGTTGAATAAAAAGGCATTATTTAAGAAGGTAGAAAGAGTGATAGTAGAAAGCAAAAGAAAAAGCGAAAGGAAGCAAAAAAAATACTACCATACCAGCCTTTTTACAGCACTAAGAACAGCCTTAAATCAACTTGATGGGAATTTCACAAGCATGATTTAATTTTATACATATATTTGTGTTCAGCAGCACACATTAAAAGGACTTCACAGTGGAGAGGTAAGCTATGGAGCAAATTTTTATCAGGGTTTCTCTCAACAGATGTGTCATTACAGGATGCAGCGAGCTGCTGTTACTCCTCTCCACTCAAGCTTGTTGCTCTATGATCCTTTCATCACTTCAAAAAAAGAAGAAATATAAAGACAGAGGTGAGATACCTGGAGATGTGGGAGTTCTTGGTCTTGGTTGTGGATTTGCCAGACTGAATGCTGTTTCGTTCACTGGGTGGGCTTTGATGGCTGTCTGACTTGGGCCTGTGAAGAGAAACTTTACTTTTTATTCTTTCCATAAAAGCAGAAACTTTCTCTCATTCTTATTGGTGGCTAACATACTTGTTCTTTTTGCTGTTGGGTTTCTTGGTGATGGCTGGGATGATTTCCTTCTCTCTGTCCTTCTTCTCCTTGTCAGGCTGCTGCTCCTCGCTCTTGTCCTTGTCCTTGTCTGTGAGTTCGGTGTCATTTGGATTTCTGTCGGGACGCTCCCCCTCGGCTCGATCCTTCTCGGGCCTCTCAGGCTTTTCCTTCTTCTCTTTCTTTGGGGGAGGAGGAATGGCGTACTGCTGGGCCACCTGCTGTGCCACCAGCTGGGAGTTTATCCGGGGTTTCCTGTGGGGCCGAACAGAGTTGATAGTGAGTATCAGAGCGGCACTAACTGCGGTGAAAACACTTCACTTAACTGCTGAGCCTGGAAGTTATAGACAAGTACAAGTTCAACACCTAAAGCCAGAAGTAATGCAATGTATCCCTTTCAAAGAATCTTTTAGGTTTAACCATAGATGGATGACATGCCTTCATTCATTTCCATTAAAGAACAGTGAAGTCGCCATTTGCTAAATGGGAAGTGGCCATATTTAAAAACAAACACCCTAAATTACATCCACATCAAAAACCATGTTAAATTAAATTTAAAAATTAAATTAAATTTTAAATTAAAAATGTAACCATTTAGTTTGTCTCGCAACCCATTCGATTATATGGTGAGGGTGGGTTTTATGACCTGTAGTGGGACTGGACACCTGGGGGCAATCGAAACGTGATGTTTCACTTTTGTGGGGTGCATTTAAAGTAAAATACGTCTTCAGCATGTGTGTGTAGTGAAATGCACTCAACCAAATACAGCTACGTCACTTCATAGCATGCATGTTAACAGAATACTAGACTGAACAAGTATTTTTGGTAACACTTTACACAACTAATTATTAACGTGCATATTACTTGAATATTAGCCATTTATTAGCGGCAAATAAGCACACATTAACACCTTATTCTACATCGCTAATCCTACCCAAAACCTAAATGTAACTAATTAATAAGCAGCAAATTAAGAATTTGAGGGAAAAGTCGTAGTTAATAGTTAACAAGTATTACCTATTCTAAAGTGTTACCATCGTTTTATTTTTAAAATCATTAAAAAGACTGAATGAGGTTTTATTAGGAGCAAACTTAATTTAGTTTGCACCATTTAACCATAAATTAATCTACAAAAGATGAATACATAAACATACAGCTCAAACATGTTTTTTTTTTTTTTTTTTAAACTAACATCCCCTTCACTTAAGGTACCATTCATGTAGCAAAAACTGTGTCAGACCAACTTACTTGGTTCTAGGTTACTAGGAATCACTCAAATCATTCAAAAATTTCAAGTATGCATAACACGTCCCCATCACATGTCCGCATGTAATCCACCTAAGACAATGTTTACACAAAACCATTTTAAAGCACCGATTCTGTGGATTGGGTCGAAGACATTAAGCTAGATACCTAGCTAGATAAAGCCCTCTGCAGGCATTTCGGTGTCTAAAACCCTTTCACTGGTCTCCCGAATGTGATGACGGCCCATCGCCAGCTGTGTGGGTCTGCTAAATGTGTAATCTCATTACTCTACTCCTTTAATAAATGACTGTGAGGATCATAGGGTGGGACATTTGTAGCATGTCATTGTCATAGGGACTAATCAGATTAGCTAGAAGGTTTGGCCTCATTTGCCATAAACCGGATAGAAAGAGGTTTTCAATCTGGTAGTCCTTTGAAACAAACAGGCCCCATCAAAAACAGAGAGGGAAAAGTTTACTTAAAAAGGTTATTATTCATTTACATATATTAGCTCTTTGCAGTCAATAGTTTTAGCGAATAGTTTTTCTATTCGCCCTTACATGCCCCATCTTTAATTATTTTACTAGCAATTTCTAAGTGTAAATTGTTTCACGTTTGTGTCTTTATTTTTTTGTGCGTGAGAACAGTGATCACAAACAAAAGCAACCCTGAAAACAAGTTTAACAGAAACTGCACAATATTAATTTAATCTGACGTGCATTATAAATAATTTTTTATAATGGATTAAGCATTGCCGGGCACAAATTCTTTACTAGGGGTTGAATTGTTCATAGTTGATCTGTACACTCTCAGAAATAAAGGTAAAAAAAAGCTGTCACTGGGGGTGGTACCTTTTCAAATGGTACATTTTTGTACCTTTGGGTATTCATGTGTACCTTTGAGGTAAAAAAAAAGGTACAAAAGTGTACCTTTTCAAAAGGTACCGCACCACTGACAGCTTTTATACCTTTATTTCTGAGAGTGTACGGAGCAGGACCCACAGCACGTATGCAGTTCTCAGATGAATGGTATTTAAAGTTCATTATTCGTATGTGTTTTGTCTCGCCAATTTACACATTCAAGCGATGTTAAACTCCCGCCCTTTTTTACCTGTGACCACAGAAACAGAGAGGCACATTTCAGACAAGTTTGCTTACATAAAATTATGCCAAAATACCTGCATCGGCAATTATTCTCATAAAAATAAAAGGTTTTATATTAAGTGAACAATAAAAGCTCAGAATGTGCATCAATTTGGATGTGTATCAATATATTGGTTTTGTGCATCAGGTCTTAAAGAGACACAAGCCTATAAATACCTGCTGCTGTCTTGTACGAGACCTTATTTTATTTGTAACGTTGTGTATATTTATGCTTATTTGAGTATGTTTTTTTTTCTTAGATGACTCATGCACTGCGCATTAAAGAAGTACTTGAAGTGTGCTGTGTAATTTTTTTTTTCCCGATCTGAAAAGTGAACAAGACGCACAATATGATCTGAAGTGCGAGTTTTAAGATCCATTATAACCACTATTCTTCACTAATGCATAGTGTACATGTAGTTAAGGAAACCATTCTTGCGCTTCTATACACACACACACACAGTAACATTGGAAAGACAGGCAGCGGCTGCGCGCTGGAGGCTCTCTCTCCTCTGTGCGGTGTTGAGTTAATTAAAAGCCGAGGGGCTGTGTCTGAGATCTGAGGCAGAGCGCCATGCAGCCTGAGCCAGCTCACGTTCCTCAAGCATAATGGCCAACATCTGGCAGCAGCTGGGGGTAACAGAGGATTTCGACTGATCATGGGGGAAGAGCCGAAGCCCACGAGTGTTTTTTTGTTTTGTCTAAACATTTAGACTTGGGAGTCCTCTTCACCTCAGTATTTTGTATCAGTCACAGTTGCGAATGTTTAGCCGTTTACATTGTGGTTACATTTCCAAAACTTATGAATGAAAAATTAAGGCCAGATACATACTCTACGTAAGTGCACAAATATGCTTAGCCATTGCATTGCGCTGAAAATAAGCAGTCTCAAGTCCAACTTTGGAACGCAATGACACGGGAAAATGTTTCTGCACAGCCTTTGTCACAAGAGGTTATCACTAGAATCATGTGATGTGCCTGGTTAGGAGTGTAAGTGGTCACAGAATAATAAATAAGCTCGAAGACAATACTGTAATATACTGATAGAAGCAGCTCTGGTGATCGTAAGGCCGTTGGTTCTTTAGATGTCCTTCAACTCAAAAATAATAGATAAAACAAACAGCCGTCTATCTGAGATTTTAAGAAAACTTGTGGCCCTTAGATAGCAATGGTTCTTTTACTCCCTATGACTGATAGGATACAGCCGCCTTTCTCGCAGAGACCAGCCAATGAGAAGCCAATCAATCCCTCATAATGGGGAATCATGTTCAAGAGGCCAGCACAACTCCAATCAATACAACCTCTGTGAGGAATCTAGATGAGCTTCAGGGCCCGCTGGCAAAGGATACTGGAGAGCATCTTTTAGAGCATGTGGGAATAATGTGCATTTGGTCTGTGCTGGTCAAGGCAAAAAAAACAACTAAACAAAACAAAAAAAAGGTCAGGAACTAACACATTGCAGAATAAAGAAAGAGAAGTAAACAATTGAAAAAGTAAAAATATACAAAGTTAAATTAATGTTATACAGACAACACTTCCAGTATAGAGCATCATGTCATGAGAGGTAAGAGAGGATTAAGCTACAATAGGTCATGCATTAAAGTGATTTTTCCATGGCTTAAGTACTAAAATGTGACCCTAGACCACAAAACCAGTCTTTGCTAGTATATTTGTAGCAATAGTCGAATTTTTGTATAGGTCAAAATGATAGATTTCTCTTTTATGCCAGAAATCATTAGGAGATTAAGTAAAGATCACTTGAAAATGTTGAGAATATTAATAAATTCCCTACCACAAATATCAAAACCTTTACGATGTTTTTATTATTAATATGCACTGCTAAGGACTTTATTTGGACAACTTTAAAAGGTGATTTTCTCAAAATGTAGATTTTCAAATAGTTGTATCTCAGCCAAATGTTGTCATGCCTCAATGAAAAGCTTATTCTGTTGTCGGATGTATAAATCTCAGTTTTGTGTTAATCTTTCAGTTATGTGTTCCAGGGTCACAAACACTCTTTATCATAATACCAATTACTGTACCTTCCAACTTTTTTTTTTTTTTTTAAAAAGTATTTCAGAAAAACTAAGAAACACATTTCTTCAGCTGAACTGTTGGTATTTTGTTAAACAACATTACAATCCATTGAACACACCCGTACTACTATCTCGTTTTCATTCCGGTCAAAAATAAATATGGCACTACCACAACTAAAGCTGATGAACCCAATCAGTTCATCATACACCAGTACTGAAAGCCAAGGACAGTTGTATTCAGTCCATCACTTGTACTTTGAGCACTAGGGAATTCGCTCTAATCCTGACCAGGGATTTGTCAAAAGTGCACGATCCTCCACTTAACAGGTACTTGGCTTAGTTCACCTCCTGAGGGGGGGGATCCAGAAATCCCTTCCAACTTGAGGTTAGCCCAGGAGTCTAGCGCTGGACAGGCCCGTGATTGATTTGATTAACCTCCCCTCAGTGGATCTCCTGCCACGCGGGGAGATTTGTATCAGGAGCAGTTCAGCAAGACAGAAACAGGCAGAGCGTTTGAGCTATGAATCAGTGCCAGCTGTAACTCAGCCATGAGAACTCACTGGCATGTCAGGACCGCTGTCAACACTCTCCGAGCACGACAAAAACCACACAATGCATTATTTACCGATCGGCACATGAGCGCCTCATCACAACCTCACCCTGTTGACTGGGATTCGTGTATGAACACAGGTGGCATCACTCCAGTGGGAAAAGTGGAACGGCACACAGTTTGAGGTGGACACTGACCAAACTCACATTAGTGAACAGACGTTGCCAAGTTGAGAGAAACCTGAATGAAGCTGGATGAGAGAGGTCATTGTGGTTGTTTTGGAAAAGCATACTACTCTTACTATGGATTAGTCAGGGCATATGCCACATTTAATTTGACTTGAATGAAAATGAGGCCGTAAGGGACAATTCACTCTTGTGTGTTTCGGCGTCCATCATTTAGAAAACACGCGCTGGACAAATTACACATTAAGACAAACGTTCCAATCTACTCAAACTGAATCTCTCTTTCTCATAGGCTTATTTTCATTTGCATTAAACTATATAGTTTGTTTACTATGCATAGTACATTTCCTTTATGCATAGAACATCCGGTTGGCCTACATTAAAAAAAAAAAAAAAAAAAAAAACGCAGTGCAAAATGAGAACACTATCCCACAATGCAATGCATTTGACTTGTCCTTCCATTTACAGTTTGACTAATGAGCTGGAAGACCATAAATCATGATTTAATCTACAACATATCATTTAATCTGGCTCAGAACCTAAAGATTTATGCAAAAATTGATTAAAAATGTGAAATATTCATCCAGAAGCTAAATGAACGCCACTTGATGAATTAAATATGCAATATGTTCCAGCATACAAACTTTTACTGTGCTGTAAACAGTAAGTATGACGCTAATATTCCATTCCAAACATAGTCCTAGTGCTCAACAAGCCCTTGTTGGACAGAAACCAACATGAGCAAAAGGAAAAGCTCAGATTAAACCAATTGAAAAAGCATGGATCATTAAAAATCAGAAACTTCCAAGATCCAAGAGTCACATTGCAAAGATCTGGGCCCAGCTGCAACCAACCCCTTAAGCTAAAAGAATTAGTTTTATTTAAAACTAAAGGTTATCATGAAGGGTTTTCTTAGCTTAAAGGGCTTTGTTGCAACCAGCTATTGCACTTTTTCTGCTGTATATTAAAGAAAAAGTTACTCAGAAGCAATCCTACCATTTCTTGTTATGTTATACAAAAATAAATAAATAACAAAAGTAAAATTAAAATAATACAACTGGTCATTTTCCAAATGTAAGATTGTGCGAAAACAGGTCTTGACCACTCTCACAGTGGCATGTGTCACTTTAAACTGATGTAATTAATAACACGGCACATGGAGGCTCTTTAATTCCTGGAGCGGTTGGCATTTCCGCGAGACTCCAGTCTAGGCTTCGGTTACACAAATGTTAGCGGTGCAGTAAATTACAGCAGCGTTAAATGAAACAGATTGCTTGTAGAGGCAAGACAGAATGAGAGAACGCTCCAATGAAGAGAGGCTACAAAAAAAGCGTTCAATTAACACAGCTCTCCATTTCAAGTGCGGCATAACCAGGCAATCATAGTCATTGACTCTTGCATGCTATGGGGGCACAAAGTGGCCTGGAGAGAGGACAATCAGGTCAATGGGATACATATCTGCTACTTAGGCATGGTATTGGACTACAAGGCTGTACCTTTATAGGCATACTGCAATCTAAAAAGCAATCTGTTGTCATTTAAAGGACAAGGCTAGTTAAACTGAATCCAGACTCTCTACTGAGCCTACGGATTTAATTAAGCTCAGATGGAGGACTCTGAATGCAAAAAAAAAGCAATGCAAAACACTCATGGTGTCCTAAAAATATGCTACATTTTGTAGACATTTCCTGACAGCGTTCGTGAGATTCTCCACTAGATTTAACATCACTCGCCTCTTACATCACGGCAAACGCGACAGTTATGTGCAGTGACAGTTCGCGGAGCGCCTTGATCCTCTGGCGCAGCAGCATTAAGCGTTTGGCTGGTGGGGGATGATGAAGCTGCCATGTGTGCGTGTGTTGAACAAGCTCTGGGACTGGGCTCCCATAAGCCATTCTACTAAGCGATTAGTGGCTTTGTGCCTGCTGTACAGAACGGAGATAGTGAAGAGAGCACCTACAGAACAGGCCCTGGGTTCTTGTGCTGTCACTTTCTACCGGGTGGAGGACATTAAACATTCATCTCCACCTTCTGGAGGGATTCTGCCCTCTCTCTTCCCTGAGGAAATTGCTCTCTGGGGAGAAGATCTCAGCTGTAGTGAAAAATCTAACCATGATATCTAACTGCTCTCTCTAGACATGGATGTGAAAGCAAAGTGAAAAAGCAGAAGATAGCTGATAGCGCAGGATTTAAAAAACAAAAAAAAACAACTAGTTACCCAAATGCAATCTTTTTTCTTTATTTTTGTGCTGCATTTTGCACTTAAGAATCAGAAAAAAATAAAATGATTGAGTATTACCCTCAGGAGGTTAAATTAAACAATACATGAATTTAGTTCTCCGTTCGTTTTAATCAATCAATCACTTTTATTTATAAACGGCTTTTAACAATACAAATTGCGTCAAAGCACGGTAACAAATGAGAATAGAGTGTATTGTTTAGAGAATAGAGAATATTGTTTCTTTGTTCATTTTTATTAAATGCAGAGACTGTTTGTGAAATCAAACTGACAATAATCGCTACAATCGTTAGTCTGTCCCCAACTAAGCAAGCCGACAACGACAAAACCCCATCCATGACAAAATGAATGGCGAAGAAAAAAAAAAAAAAAAAAGAAACCTTGGGAGAAACCAGGCTCAGTTGGGGCCAGTTCTCTTCTGGCTGGACAAATAGCACTTAATTTCCAGTTCAATTTTAAAGGTATTCTGGTCTCATCTCTTGGTGTTGATCCACCATCCAACCACCATTTTATATTAATAACGTTTTTAATACACAATTGACACAGACTGTTTAATAAACATTAAACGAACATCACAATGCATTAAATTGGACAAATTTATTTGTTCATTGTTCATTGAATGTCATTTAAAAGCAAACACACACAAAAAAAAAGAAAGATGACTGGCATTTTGGATTTGGAAATCAAGCGCAGACTCTGTGTGGGCCTGTCTATAACGAGCAAAAAGGAAGCGATCAAAAGAATGTTTCTTTTTCTCTAAACACCTCTTTCTCTTTTTGATCCATCCAAGAGAAGGCTTCCTGTGTTGTCTGACCTTTCACCAAAGGAAACCGCACTATTCCCCTCATCACTCAGACAGCAAACCAGGTGTAGTGTTTGTGTTTAGCACACATAAGTATCCATCTATCAGCAGAGGTTTGCCATGTTTCTTTTCATACGACGACCTGAAAGAGTGATCCCTATTCTCTCTGATTCACTCATCCTTGAGTACTGCCTTTGCCTCTGACCTGTATAATTACAGGTCACTTTCCGAATCGGTATGAACAAGCTAAAGGCTGTGCAATATGCACCCTATTCAACACAACAATTTATTGAATATGTTGAATGTATGTCTAGACTGGCCTGCTCTGCTAAACTAATAAGGAGAAATGCAACAATGAAGCACTTTTTCTTAAGCACTCAAATGGAAAACCACATCTTGTCACTGAACTGCTCCTTTGTGATTCACTTTTGCACTGCGAGAAAGTTTCAGTGCCGATGTACTCCCACACTCAACTATCTGGAGACTGTGGGCAATACCAAGTATTTAAACACTAAAGTCACGATTATAAATTAAATAAAAATAAAAAACAAAATCTCTGCATGGAAGAGAATACACATACTGCAATTTAAAAGACATTCCTGAAAGTATTAAAACATCAGACAAACTGTATTTGGAGCATGGTTCTAGCTGCATTTGTTGATGTTGCTTGACTTAATATACTGCATACATTTTCCAATAGGTGTGCTTTTGTAAAATAAAACCTTTACACGAAGAGTTCACTGAAAAGATGTTTCCCTCACCCATCACCTTCATACGTTATCTGCGAATCCATGCCCTTACTGCTCTGAAGAATTTCAATGTGTCACAGAAAAACACATCAGCAAGCAATAAAGTAAGCTGACTAATCCTCTTAGCGCTAACATCTATATACAAGCAGAGCTGCAGATTGTAATGGCTTTATATTTCCTCCGGCAAAAACAGATTCTAGCTCATATCAAGACTGGCTGTCAGTCACGTCTGCTTCTATTGTCTGCCTTACCGTCTTCATCAGCGCTCGGCGCCGCAGACTACAGCGAGGCAGAGTCCCTCAATCGAAACGGCTTCAGTTCCTACTCAGTTAGCTGATTAAGTGTGGTCACCATACGTCACTGACTGTGGTTAGGTGATATATGCATGAGTCAGGCGAATGGAAGACTCCTCTGCTCCGCTGAATGAATGACATGCAGCGGGTGAGGAGGAGGAGGAGGAGGACAGCGAGAGTTGAAGGAGGGTGAGCCCAGTGCTTCCCTGCGCTGGGTAATGATGTGCTCCATTCTGCCTTCCCTCTGAGAGGCTCTTGGCTGAGTGAGCACATCCCAACAGAGCCGTCCATCAAACTCAGCATGCAGTGGCCCACAACCCCCTCCTCACAGCGCACACACGTACAACACGCACACTTGCTCGCGCTCTTGCATTCATTCACTCGCTCCATTCTTTTGGTCCCTTTTTTATCGCCTCCCTGGTGCCTTGTCATCTGCCTCTCTTCAGAATCACATGGCCAGCAATTTCTCTGTTGCTAAATCACTTTCAGGCCAATTTCAGCCCACCCAAACACACACACACACACACACACACACACACACACGGTTCAAACTCAATACTAAGCATTAACCTATCACCAGAGCAGGGAGGATGGTGTTCAGTGGGTCCAAAAACACACAAAAGAAAATCTGGGATTGCACAAACCTCTTTAAAAGTATTAATAAATTAATATGTAAAAAATAAGAATCTGATCATTGGGTTCAGTACAAGTGTGTGAAGTGCTGCTTTCACTAAAAAGAAAAAATATTTAGATTTACAAAAAAAGAAAAGTATTTGAAATCAACTTTCCACTCAAATTATGCAGAAAACATTCATTTTTCAAAACATGACATGTACTACGTATTATACACACAATCAAACCTAAATAAAACATTTTCATTAGCAACTTTTAGATTCCACTGTAAACAATACACTTTTTTAATTCAATTTACTTAACATTAGTAGATCACTAGAAGCAGAATATTATGCTGATAATATATTTTAAAAAACTACAATAAAATGTAAAGATCAGAGTTAAATGACAACAAATGGGATGTACGTATTTAATATAATTACCAACTACACCTTTTTAAAACATGTTCAGTATCTGTTGGCAGATTCGTCTCAAATGAAAAAATGATTAATCAGCCTGGCTGATGTTAACCCATCACTACCTCTGTTTGAACTCTAGAAGAGACAAAATCTCATCAGTGCATTCTGATCTTTCTCATTTACAGTGAAAGGCGACTATTGTGCTCATTCTCTTAAACGTCTACAATCTCATTAAGAAGTTTTAAACCCTCAATTAACACACTGGTATAGATTAAAAGCTTATGCCTGTGATTTAAAGCAGGCCTAAATGCTGATAACTGTGGATAAGCAAAAGTGTGTCACAGTGCGTTTGTAGAGGCATGGGAGAATTTGATACAGTGTTAGCGTCGCCTGATTATGTAATTTCATTATCCCCGACAATCTGCACTCAAGCAATGGCGAAGAAAATTACTGGATTGTAAATATCTGCTTCATCAATTACACACACTAAATCTAAGCCATCCTTGTTGATTTCACGAATCAATAGTGTCAAGACAATATTATGTTATTCCAAGCGGAACAAGGCACTTAAAACCTCAATTTCCCACAGAATCAGGAAAGAAGCACATCAGCTAAACGGATCTATGAATGTGTGTGCCGTGACATACTTAATATTCCATCTGCTTGCTCTACGTGCCTACCTTCATATGACACACAAGAGAGACCGTCAGCACTGAAGCTCGTTGAACATGGAATGCTGAAAGCAACTCAATTTTGATTCAGTTTCGATTCAGTGACTCTAAAACATTTCAACAAGGTATCTCTCTGCAATTTCAATGAAAGGATTCTGTAAAAAGCCAATAGTAAAAGATCTGGTCTGGTCAATGAACAGGAATACAACTCTGCAGCTGTCATTCAGTGTAAGTGAAGTAAATATGCACAAGACCGATCAACTACTGAGCATGTGACGCACATATGTAAACGCACATTGCATTTAAATGTAAAAGTAGGCTATACGTGCTGCTGTAGAAGCACTTGAGAGGGCCAATTCTGCAAGGTGGCACACTGCATATACCATCTATATCTGTGACGTTTTGTCCTGAGTATGCTTTATCAATAAACAGAATTTTAGATATAGAATATAGATAGCATTGGAACCGCAAAGGAATTGCAATGCATCTATGAATTGATTTTCCCCACCTCTACCGCTGAGTGTGTTAAAATATAGAACTTTGAAGAAAACTGGACAAACACTAAGAAAAAAAAAACTTCACAGTAAGATTCAGTTAATTAAATTAACGCATTAGGTTTTATGAACTAATAATGAACTAAACATTCACAGCACTTAATCTTGGTTAATGATCATTTCTAAATGTTAATACATTAAATGTTAATTTATACAACTTGATATGTCAAAGTATTATAAACTAACTAACATGAAATGACCAAACAAGAAAATTACCATCAGCCTACATTAATAAATGATGTAAAGAAATGATTCAAATTTGCTGATGTTAACAGACTAAACATTCTTGTCATGTGTGAGCTTTAAAATGAACTTTCAAAATCAGAATCACTTCATAGAATTTGGTAAAATGATTTAATGCGGTTTTGTATTTGATTAGTTTATCCATTTTGGAAAAATACTTGGACACTTGTGTAAAGGACCTGACAGGGAGCTTCAGGGGAAGTAAAAGTACACCAGTGGCCATGCTAAAGATCAAGGTAGCGCAAAGGCTAAATGGCACTTCCTCCTGATCCGGAACATCAATCAACTTAAGAATCCCCTAATGCATTCTTCCCTCTAACCTGTGGGTGACTGATATGCATCTTGGAACACAGAAACCACGGAATCTGATACTGAAACAAGGGTGTCACATTCTTCACTGTTCTCAGGATTCCAATTTAATATTAAAACACAATCTGCAAGGAATGCTGTGGGTGGACACTTTTAAGATGGGCTAAAAGGAAAGGGGATGCTTTTAGGCTTTTCTTGAGGATTGAGATTAGCTTGAATCCAAAAAGTGCAACCTCACAAACAACATACAGGCCGAGCAATTTCTTACATATCATGCAACAAGCCCACAGTGATGCAGTACAAATTTCTGCCAGGTTGACAGAAGCATGACCCTAGATAACCTCTACTGCCATGGAAACACAAAGTGAATGAGTCTATGAAGTGTGCAGCTGCTGTGTGGGAAAAACAGTGAGAGACATGCCCTCCAGCGAAGATGTCATCCAACTCAGACAATCATGCAAGTTGCGGATACATGAGCCTGAAAGTCATACATATAATTCATTCAACACTTCATTAGCACACTGTCGAGCCTCAAATTGCCCAGTACGCAAGTGAACATCCCAACATTTAAAAGGTCCGTTAGGGAGTCAGTTGGGCAAAAGAGAATCTGTTATGCTCAATTAACATTGTTCTCGAAAACCTGCATTTAATTATGATCTAAAAATCAGCCAAGTTCACACCACATGAAAATAATCGATCAGCCCACATCCAAAGTGCCCAGGAACCAGATTAAGCTCTGCAACCATCCTGCTGCTTTAAACAGACCTTCTTTATGTGACCAAAAAAATATGAACTGCTAATCTACAAGCATCCTTGCACAGGGGGTCTCTGCGTACTTTGAACTCCAAAGACCAACAAAGATAATATAATTGGTGAGTGGAATGCGTTATCACACGACAAAGAACCATTCACTGAGGGGGAAACGGAGATAAAAGGTGCTGAGATGGGAGCATAAACTGCTGCACACTTGTAAGAGAGCGCACCGTTTCTCTCCGAGCGCCCCACGCTCCCTCCCGTGCACCACTGGAATACATCAAACGTGGACAAGATGGCTAATTAGTCCTCATTACAAAGGGAGCCAGGCTTCTTACATCAGCAAACAATCGCATCCATCAAAGCTTGACAGCGCAGATCAAACAGAGACAGAGCAGCTCTCATCAGCAATACCGTACGATTTCTATTTAGCAGACTGATAGGAGCTGGGCTTCTGCCAGCGATAGTGAGACGAGGGGTTTCCGACACGCATGGCATCGTTTCCTGTCATTACCGCGACGTAACAAGCCTGCTTTCTGCAAACGGATCCATGAGCTGCGCTCTGTTTCGAAAGGGAATTAACGTACTAATCGTTATTGACAAATACGCCGTTTTGGAGTGTCTGACTTCTCCCAACACCTCTTCTTTCCCCCAAATGTCAGGAAAGCACTGGGTGTAAAAGAGCAGATGAAAAGGTTAGAACACGGGGATTACTGCGTGCAGCCGCATATTACTCATATCTGTAGACACCACATCAGTCAGCTGATGAGAAGTGTTGGCGGGTTCACACATCATAACAAACAGCGCAGCACAGACAGACGTAAAACACACGCAACGGAGGATACAAAGCCACGTTCGCTTACAGGAACATAACCACGGTGGCATTTCAGGCAAACTGAACACACTCATTTGTTGATTAAATCAATGGTTCTCAATCCCAGTTTTGGAGCACCCCAGCGCTGCGTATTTTGGATGTGTCCCCTATTTACCGTACTTAAAGCATCAACATACTTCCCCTGAGACGTAGCATGCAAAATGCAGTACACTCATAAAAAAGGGGGTTTTCATAGCAATGCCATTAAAGAACCGATTTAGGGTTCCCAAAAAACAGTGATGTGAAGATTGTGGACATTGTAACTATTTCAGCGCCAGCTCTTTTTAAAAAAAGCTGCCAGCATTTTTGATGATTTTCACCTAAATAGGACAACCTTTCGAATATTTTCTGCTATGCATATATGAACATATTATATATATCAAAATAAATAACCAAGCCTTTGCTTTCAAACAACAACAACAACAAAAAAAAAAAAAAAAAACTATCCAATTTATTTTATCTTTGTGTGTTTGTGTTTTATCGTCACTTGAATGCAGATAGGTTTCATCAGAAATACAACATTTTGGACATTTATATCAAAATACTTCTATGAATAATCAAAATTGCATTCAGTAAACAGAACAAAGACAGACACACACCCGTTTATGCATTTTTACACACACTGCCAGGTTATTGATCTATCCACAACATAACTAGAGATTTTTCTGTGTCTGTAAAGGCATCTCCGTCACTGACTAGCCTATTTGTCCCTATTCGATTCAAAATGGTCAAAACATGATCTACATTGTCTCTGATCCTTCCGTTTATGATGATCGTCCCATAACTCATTCAGGACATACGCTAGGGCTTTCCTTACCGTAATACACCTAGAACATGAATTGCCATAAACACTCGTCTTTGGCGGGAAAGCGTTGTAACCTAATTAACGAGATATTTCGTTAAAGGCAGGGAAAGAGTTAAAAATTTAAAAGAACTTTCAGTGGAAAGCTTCTATGGATGTTAAAATTTCTTCATGAAATATGAACGTATACAGCCAGGTGGCACTTTGATGAAGAGCACAAAAAAATTCAAAATTTAAAAATAGCAGAGAACTAAGCCAGGTAGTGTTAAAGTGTTCATATCAATAAACTTCCACATGGTTAAAATGTTTAAAAGTAGTCATTTTTGTGGGACATCAAATGTAGCAAAAGATGCATCTATTCTGCTTTCAAAAACCAACCAGACATCCTGAACTAGGGGTCAAATAAGTGTGACCTCCAAAACGTACTGTCTTCCAGGACAAAGAATGAGAACAACTCAATTAATATGACCTTCACGAGCACACCTAGACTTGTTAGTGACAGCTTCCAAACGAACCGTACAGACATCAGAGCAATGCAATCATCCATTCTGACAAACCAGTAAGACAACATTAATGTCTGATTCTTTCCTCTTAGCTAAACTGGTATTACAAATGGGCAGCATGTTACTCTAATTCCTAAACCAAGCAGAAACTGTCTCACTTACAGACCTGTTACAACATAAGCGTCACGACCTGAAGACCGAATGAGAATTTCTGACACCTGATTGACCTTTAAACGATTTCAAAAAGACAAGGGAAAAAAAAGACGAAAATGTGTTTCCTGTTCTGGATCTGAACAGCAAACGTCTCAATAATAGCTTGACAGCATATAAACACACCCAGACATTAAACACCTTTGATCAAATCCAACAAATGCCAGCCACCGCATTCAATGGCAAACTGAACCGGATCCACACATGCAAACACTGCAGCACTGCAACAGCAAGCATGCATGATCAAGGAGCTGCAGTCAAAGCATTTGCACGCAAATCCAAAGCAATAAATTGTGCTCCAGCTAATGCAAGACAAAGAAAGTTTGCCTGCCACTGCAATGACTGCCACACTCAATCCAGCGCCAGCAATCAGACTGAATAAATGACATTTAACTTGCACGAGAGGACTGGCGTTTCTATGAATCTTGGACAGCAAATCAACAAGTAAAGCATCGAAATCAGCTGCATTATCGACGAGTTCAGGATCGCAATGCTGCATAAGTCCAGTGTAAATGCCCATACCTGGTAGACGTGCCCTTCCGTACATCACAGATGCTGCATTTGAAGGCTTCGGCACTGTTTCTGAAAGTGCACACGCTACAGTCCCAAAATCCGTCGTCCGCTGTCGGTTTGGCTTGTCTTTTTGGCCTTAAATAACAAAAAGAAGCCAGGATTATTAAGGTCAACTTCCACGTTTGCCCCCCTAACATCCTATACCCTGACTTGCACTGTCTCGAACGCGTTTAACGTAACCGAAGTGGCATAGAAAAAGTGACAGAAAATCCGAGCCATGACGTGCGTGGACGGTTTATTAGAACCGGAAAATACTGGAAATACACGCTAACCAGCTAACTAGCCACGGTTGTTCTCCACGGCTCCTAGTCACCGGGCTTAACAGACATATAATACACTTAAAGGGTCTAGATTGGTGTCCGCTGGCACGGCAGCTAGCGTTAGCCAGCGAGCTAAGGATATCGCGTCGGTGAACGGCGTGAAATTGAATGTCAAAAAACCGTCCATTTAACGGCGAACTTCGATTAAAAACCCCGTCCGAAGAGGCCAGGCGTATCCCGTAGGAAGAAAATTTCTTTGTCTGAGAGGCACCGAGTCGTGTTTGGAGTCCTCTGTGAAGAAGAGAAAGCCGCCATAGCTGCGCTTGTTTCTGAGAGAAAGGAGAAACACTCCTCGAGAAAAGCATCGGAATATCCACCGAGCGAAAAAAACACAACCGCGCGGACACCGAAATCGCCTCGCAAACTACCGCCTGCTGACGCTTCCTTACCTGGTCGGGCTCTTTTTGTCGCCCATGGTGGAAAAACAGACTCTCAGAAGAGCGAAAAGGGTTCAGTAATTAACAATAATTGTGTGTGAATGTCCGTGTGTGCGTCTGGTGGATCCACACAGAGAGAGAAGCGCTCGCAGGCAGACTCGCCTTCCCCCGACTGACTGACTGACTCTAGGCAGGGCGAAGAGACTGCGGACCCCGTGACTGCGCCGCCCAATCACCGCTGTCGTCGGTTTAAAAGTCTCGCCAGAAATAATCGGCACGGATGGAGTAATAGTACTACGCTACTCTCCGATTGCCAAACGTAATTAGACTGTGTGCCTGTCGAGGTGACAGAAAGCAGTAGTGAAAGAGACTCGATGAGTGAATGACTCTGCTATATGTCAACAGCAGCGCCGGGAGCGTGCGTTGGGTTGAGCTGTGTGGAGAGAAAAGTCAAGTTCAACTTGGGACACCTCCATACTGAAATGACTGAAGGCGTTTACTTGTCTGACCGTCTCTAACCACGTTATCATTTAACCTCACCTAAAATTAACATGCAGGAATCAAATGATCACATAACCACAGTTTTAGGTCTGTCTTGAAGCATCTCAGTGCAACAAGTATGGTAGCACAGATTTTAGATTTATTTTTACGTGTCCGACAACTGGTATGAAGAAACGTTTATTTTATGTTATTACGAGAAGTTGTTGGTGGGCTCAATGGTAAAGTCACGAGTTAATGGACATGAGGACAGTTTCTCTAATTATTGGAAAAACTAATTGGTCAAATGTTACCAATTTATGACATTTTGATTAAAAATTATGACCTCAAAAAGTGTAAAATGACACATATGTATGGATCAGCTAAACATTTAGAAAAAATAGTTTTTTCATTTAGTGTGACTTCTGCACTTGTGAATGAATGAGAGGCAATGGAGTTTTATTGTCACTGACATCAGCATATTGACATTTTGCCACAAATCACGGCTTTTTATCTGCTCTGACAAGCATGACCAGAAACTGAATTGTGCCAAAATAAACTGTGGTCGTATGGAGGATACAAGAAGTCCTGAGTATAAACATAATTTACCTCACCTGTTTCTCTTGGTGTGAAACACACACCACCATCGACACGCAGCCAGAGAGATCATGAAGGGAACGCACACGCATAAAGAGCAACTGACGAGTGTTTTTAGTGGTTTTCTTATGGACTTCATGATGTCAATTTCTCAAGTGTCCGGTCTTCATCTGAGGCTTTCATTTATTTTGGATTGTGCAGTGAAAACAAACCCTCGAAGAGGCCCCTCATGGCAGACACAAGGGCCCCTGTGTGGGGGGGATATGAAATGTGAATCATTAGCTGCTCTCCGGGGTTCCAGCCCCTCTGTGCCCCCTTTTTTCTCGATGTTCTGCAGGGTCTCTGTTGCAGCTTCATGACAGACTCGTAAGTTTATTACCGGCTGATGTTGATTGGATGTTTGATCTGGAACTCTTTGCAGATGGTTCCGTACCAAATCCAGGACAGCTAAGAATACAAACATCTAAGGTTCGGAAAAGCCAAGAACTTCAAAGGCCAATGAAGTACGAACATGAAAACGATACAAGAATCACACAATTGTAAATACAAAACACAACACAGATGCTGTCAAAGTGTTTTTAGTCACATCAGACGAATATGAAATATTACACAGCACTGATTACCTGAGCTTACAAACCAAGTTCACGCTCTGCCTTCAAACACTGATTCATAACTGAATGCAGAAGACCTGAAGAAAAGTTGTGAGAACCTGTCAGATCCTTAATTTAGATGAGCAAGCCTGTGATGTCTTAAAATTAGAACAGTACATTCGGCTGTCACCTTGGTGGTACCAGATTGATGTCACAGATTTTTAGCTCTTACGTGCTGTCTCACAAATGATGAGATGTGATGTGGGAGTAAAGATGACTCAGATGAACACAGCAATCAGAACTGAGAATCTAGCAAACGGATAAAATCGACAGAAACTGAGAACATGGTTTCTTTCTGTTGTCAATGTGGCCGGTCAACCTTTATTTGATGGTGCATTTTAAAAGCTCTCAATGTGCGAATGCTTCGGTGTTAACAAAGAGGAAGTTTTCAAAAAAGAAAGAAAAGTGAGAATTAAAGAGTATTCAACTTTCTGATCTTATTTGTTTTACATAAACAGCTTTAGACCCGGCAATTGCATTTAATAAATAAATGCTTATTGGTGACTTTTCAAGTCTTCGTTATTCTTTCGAAAAAAAAAAATTATATTGAAGAAGTTTAAAAGCGCCACTTTTATTTGACCTACTTTCTTTTACTAGGACAATTTAATGAATTTGAAACATTTGTTTCCAGGGTAAATAAAAGATATTATGAATCGGTTTAATCAGAGGGGGCCAATTCATCCTAAAAATAAAAGAGCACTATATGCCTGGCTCAAGGACAAAATCAGGGTGACCTCTCGATTTCTATCGTTTTGTTTGTGTTTTGTTCATGTTTCCTGATTAGCTTCGAACCAGTAATTGGACAATTACCTCTGATGCACAACTCTGACCGTTTTCAAGCCTGTCTCATTTAACACTCTGCAGTACTTTTCCTCTCTGTTGATATAAGCTAAGGAGACACGATAAAGAAGCAAAGAGAGGCCTGTTAATTCAGTATTTAATGTTGCTGAAGCCAGAAGAAAGAATCGGATGCGTATCTGCAGCCCTGTGGATAGTTTTCTTGCTACTGGGAATGAGTTTATGCAATTTGTTCTACTTGACCTTTAACCTTACAGATAAAACACATCTGGCTGAAGCCCCTAGGGCTGCTTCTTGTTGGCCTAACTCATTGTGTGTGCATACGCTTGTGTTGGACTTCAAAAGCGTTTTCACTGATCAGTAAACACAGTGTTTGGTGACACATTTGAGCTACTTTCAATCCCTGTTCTCTCTTGAGACAGATGTGGTTGACCGTTTATGCATATCTGGCACTGACACTGGGAATGTTATGCACTTTTTTTTTCCAGAGTACTGACTGATTCAAAACAAAATCTGGCCTGAGCTCTCAGTTGGCACGCTACCAAATGAAGGGCTCCCTGATAGGCATACTTGACATGCACATTCTTTTAGGATCCCACAATATCCCACCCGTGACTTAAATTTGTGGCAAGAGGTTAGAGAGGCAAAACTTTTTTTTAGAATGTATATTGTAGGAATTTTCACTCAGAAGTTGCTAGAAATTTCATGAATAATTGCTAAGTAAGAACAGTTTGCGAAAAATGTGAAAAAGTATTTTACAATCATTTCAGTTATGTTTTAGTCATTTCAGTTATAGTTATTTTTTACAGCATACAGTCCTAGATAAATTACTTACAGATCGTCCATTACTGATTCCAAAAAATGCATTGCCTTATACTACTTTTCGATTACTTTTAAAATCACATTTGACCTAATTTGTTTATCATATTGTGCTGTAATATATATACAATATATATATTAAAGGGTAAGAAATCCATGATAAACAGGTATTTCACTGACATTTTCTTTAACACAATGCAACGCATAAAATCAAAATGCATATAAAACACATTTGTATGGACCGGTCTTACTGTGCACATATGTTTTCATATACACACTCCAAGAAATTCTCAGTGATGTCAACTTAAACAGCGAGTCATTTTTCATATGTGTGTGCGCGTATGTGCTCTGGCAGAATGAGGGGGAAATGGAGGACATGATTTCCTTTTCCACACAAGGAATGTCTCCATAAGAGTTCCTGTTTGGAAAGTGGTTCTCTCACTCTGGGAGAGAGCCAAGAGCTGCTTATGCTCTGATGAGCCCATAGTGATAAGGAGAAGCGCAGCCAAATCTCGAGGAAGGTAGATTATCCCACCAAAAGCTGGCAAACGCTCAGAGTGTGAGTGTTTTATTTGTTAGAGAAAGAAGGAAAGAAGCAGACTGCTAAAGTCAGGTGAAGAGACTGAAAAAATGACGACAAAGAGAGCCAGACTGAGCGTTGGGGTGCGAAGGGGGAGAGAACGAGAGTGAGAGAGACTCCTTTAGTCTCACTCTACAGCACAGAGCTTTGCTGAATCCAGGGCAAGCTTCACAAAAGGTTGCAGAACAAAGGCCTGCGAGCTAAGTGTGTGTGCAGAGGAGTATGCATATGCACGCAGGCAGCATGGTGGGAAGGCTCAATCCCATGGTTTGTTAACTCAGAGGTGCACTGTAACTTTAAACAAGAAAACGAGACGCTTTGCGTCAGTTGCCAGCTCTGCCGCTCTCACTTTCAGATGTCGTTTCTCTCTTTGAAAAGGAGAGCGTTTGCTTATCTTTCAAATTGTCACTCTTCACAGTTAAAGGCCTTCCTAAAAGGTTTATCAAAACCAAAGTTACTTGAAAACAATCGGGCATGACAAACCAAGAATTGTGGCACATTTTCGATCAGAAAAACTCAAATCAAGCTCTTTGAGCAAAGGTCACCTTTAGATGAAGGAATGAGAGGTTTAGAGACTTTGTAACGCTTTTATGTGGTACTTCTGACAAGAGCGGTTCATCCAGAGGACTATAAATCACCTTGTGTGGTCAAGGAGACTCGAGTCTCGCAGAGCTAGACATTAAACTGTCTGCATGACATTTAGGCCAACCACAGTTTGTTTTACATACCATTACCAAGGGTGGGTACATCTGAAATTGATGATGCCACAATAATACACTATTGTGCAAAGAATTTCAGTCCATATACAAGTAATAAGATAACTTTATTTCACAGGTAAACTTGGAAAAGCAAACATTGACAATCGAGTTAGGAATGTAAATGGGTAATTAACCTCATACTGAAAAGGGCCTTAAACAAAATGCCAAAATAGATGTGGTGAATCCTGCAAATTATTCTTCTAGCAGACAGAGATAAAAAATCCCAACTCGTTGCGTGAAAGCCATCAGACCGGAACACAATTTTGAATTTGCTCTCCTTCATTTCAGGATGTGGAATTTGAACTGAATTAGCCATAAGCCACAGGAAGCTGAATTCAATTTAATTTGGACAGGGAAAGGAATCGCAACTTAAGGAAATTTAAAACAGGTATTACGTCCTGGTAAACTGAGTGTTTTAAATATTCATATATCCATATGAGTTTTATGATTTTAAGTCTATATTCTTACCTTCAAACTCAATTAGCTGTCTCAATTTAGTTTCAGGAGCTGTACAGGAATACAATGAGCTGTGTCCGTGATGAAGACTAATCTGCCATAGGCTCCCTCAATATTTTCCTATGGGTTTTTATAATGGAGTATTATAAGAGTTTTAATACAATTTATAAGTAAGGTCTGTGGTTGGTTGTTGCGCTCTAGGGCGTAAATTACACACAGCCATTCTGTGTGCAAATTCTGTTATATTTATTTTTTCAAAAATGTATGTAATAAGTAACAGCATCAAGTGACAGTGTGAGGGTGTGCGGTTTATGTGTACAACAACTAAACATCCAAGTATAGTCAGGCTATGCTTACCACAGACCTTATTTTACTCACGAATTCAAACCCCCATTGTAAAAACCCATATGAAAGTCTCAAGGGAACCCATGGAGAATTAGCCTTCAGGGTTTTGACAGCTGCAGCACTCTATTTAAAAGACATTCGCAATTCAATTCTAAAGGCTTCACAAAACCATGTTTTTGTGTGCAGTTCACTGACTTGCCGTCTGCGGCTAAGAAGGCTTCAGCTTAGTATAGATGATGTTTAGGCTGAACCAAGCAGTAAAATCTCACCAGGTAACAGTGGGTTCCAGTTCAATTTGACTGATTAGCCCATTGACGAGAGTAATGCAATCAACTGGCCAATCAATCCCCCGTGTGCTTGATTCATTTAACCGAGGACCTTTAGAGGACTCTTTTTCTATTTGCTCCCCTTTTCTTTTGGTGACTCAGCTGGTTGCGAAGCACACGACCCTACGCGAACTGCTCAAAATTCTGGATATTTTTTTCTACATACCTATTACCTGAATCGTACCTGTTCTCTTTCCAGATGATCGAAGTTATCAGAAAATATCCATCCGGCACTCACGGGATAGAAGAACAAGACGCTATATGCGTTTATCACTTTCCTCAACGCCCCTAAGCTCCATTATGATGTGTCTGCAACAGTTTGAGAGGGCAAGAAACCTTCACATTAGACTCATATTATTACATGTGATAAGTGTGAGACATAGAAAAGCAGAGGAGGGAGAGAGAGGGAAGCAGAGAGGTGTGGGTGGGAAAGTGCATTAAAGCCAGAGACAGAGGCTGAGAAAGGCAGAGAATGGGGGACAATAGGTTAAGTGGGATTGGATAATGGAGAGTGTTTCATCAGAACGCGAGGCGAGAGAGAGAATCAGGAAAGATGGCAGGGGGTTGTTGCTGAGGTGAGAGAAGACCAAGGCTTTTTTTGGCTTCAATAACAAGCAGGGTGACATTTTATCACAAGCAGAAACCTTTCGTGATGGTATTAAAGCTATTGTGTTTGAAGGACTGATCAAGCAGGCAACCTCAGGCAAGTCGCTAATCACATGGAACGTATATAGGCTTCCCAAGAAAAGCGCTTTCAAATAAACTCAATGACCTGAAATGGTCCTGTTTTGGTACATGCATAAATATTAGGTTCTAAATATATTTGTTATATTGAATATTGTGGGTGAGCACATAAAACGTAAGCAGAAGATACACTGTCTGTACTGTTTTCTGATTATAGCAGAAAGTAGTTCTCCACACCTTATGACGAAATCATTGCTTAAATGTCAGGAAGAATGTTGTGATGCAATCAAAGGAATCCTTCAAAGAAGAATACTTAAAAGGGTCATATCATGAGGAATCAAAATCTTCTTTCATTTTGAGATTAAAGAGCTTGAGGTAATATAAAAAAACATACTGCAACTTTCAGGACTGGAAATTTCAAATAAGTTTGTGGAAACAGCTCAGGACAGTATAATGGCTACAAGAACAAGTGTTATGCAACAATATATCAATTTTAGAATGCACTGAATAGAATGAGGAAATATTGTCAAAGCGTTACCAGCCTCTTACGTGCTGTGTGTAGCACCTGCTGCTCTACAGTCTGCAACTCTGCACATACAGTCTTTCTTTCTCAGTTTCTCTTGCAATTTATTTATTTATTTTCGTTTCTACTATTTTTACATTTTTTTTGCAGTCGAGTTTATATCTCAAAATGCTGACCTTTCTTCTAAGAATTGCGAGTTTAAAACTTGAAGCCCAAATTGTGAAGAAAGAAAATCCTTTATCCTTTGCCAGAAGAAACAAGCTTCCATCACTTAAGTTTATAGCTTTAAAAAAAGCTAAGAAATTGATTTGAATATTTTTGTAATAATTATTACGCGTTCCCAAGCTGGTTTACAAAACTTCCTGTAACTTTTATAGAAATCTCAACTATTCTGAGAAAGATATAGTGTGAACCTTTTTCAAGTTCTCTCAAGCCCTTTGCATTATAGCTGCTTTCCGAATTCTGTCATTAATTATTATTACGCTCACAAATTACGAACATGAACGAGGGCATAACATGAATTCCTTGCATAAACATACATCATAAGGCACATGTAAGAGTTATTCCCACTGAGGAAGGAAAGAGATCAATTTGTCTATATAAATTGACAAAAAGAACCAGAGCTCAATTACACAGCCCTGAGCAGTACATGATCCCTGTGAAGGGTGGTATTATTTGTATTGCAAATTAGTGCAGTACTTCTATTAGAGTACACATTTGCGAGTGACTACTTTGCCAAGCACTCACCCCTCAGGAGAGTTCATTTGGCTGTAATTGAAACACCACCTGCAGCTTTGAGTGAAATCATTAACAAAGGTCACATGTGTCTGCAGTAAGATTACCCACACATGATGTTAGCACTGACTTGCTAATCCACCTGGCCAAGCTTCGCCGGGGGTTGGAGTTTGCCCTTTCCCGTCAATAAGGGGATTCTTGGCACAGCGTGTGAGCATGCTTCATGCATTAAACAGTTCTGCTCTGGGTCTGCTATTGGACTCCAGCTTTAAACCTGTTATAGCTGTTCAACATTTCCATCAAATGAATGATTCGCTCACTCATGCTGCAATGGAATGCAACAGCTTGCTAGAGAGTGCAACAACAACGACAACATCCACCTCTGGAATTACAGCCAACACTGTCATTAAGACTGTTGCTCGGCCGCTCTGAGTCACTGCATTACATTATGCAACGAGAGTGATCGGACCAAAATGTTATTACAATGTTATTATGCGGCTTTAACATTTTAAAATATGTTAAAACAGAAATGATATTTCACAATATTACCGTTTTATTAAATGCAATTGAAAACATAAAAAAAAAAAGTACAAACCTTTGACCAGTAACTTTCATTTTATGCTCCAATTCAGATCTCGGTGAGCAGTGATTATACAGTTTCGAGGAAAATTGTTAAAATGACAGTGCCCCCAGCTTCCCCTGCTGGCTTTGAGATTGAGATGGAGATGGAGTCGAATGAGAGCGAGCTGCGTCGTGGCAGGATCACTGGAGCGAGTCACTTCAACTATAAAACATGCGCCCAGGGCAGGTCATGCGTTATGCATTGATCCATGTAACTGTGGCAGGAAAACACCACATGGCAATTCCCTGCTGCTGCCAAATCCGTTCTTTTCAGAGTGGAAAAGTGGCCAGCACGGCACGGGCCAAGCAGTGGTAAAATCTGATTCTCTTACGTTAATATGCTTTAAAAATGTTTAGAGAATATCTAAATCCTCTGCGCTGAACTGGTGCGGTCAGAACAGAATATATAATAATAATAATAAAAAAATAAATAAATTACTCAAGTTCATCAATTTATGTCTTAAGAAACAAAAAAATGCACGTCTGTAATAAACAAACCCATCATTAAAATGTTTTTTTTTTTAATTCGGTCCTCCATCATTTTTCTTCCAGCAGCGTAAAGTCATCTCACCTGTTTTTGTAGACCTAAATAATTAAATGAAGAAAAAACCTTTGTAATTAAATATATTAGTGGAACAGTGAATTGACGTTTTCACTTTAGAAAGCATATATACCGCATATATAGTTAAAAAAAAACCCTTAATAACACTTTTATTTCTTACAAAAATAGCTTTTCACTGTTAAGTGATGAACTGGAGTCATGTGGATTGGGGGTTTTTATTGTGATGTTTTTATCAGCTGTCTGGACTTTCATTCAGACGGCACCCATTCACTGCAGTGGATCTATTGGTGGATGCAAAGCTAAATGAATTCAAAATCTGACAAAGAAGCCAACTCAACAACTTCTTGGATGGCTTGAGGGTAATAAAATTTTTAGAAAAATGAAATATTCCTTTAACACGAGCAAACACTCTCTAACCTGTAAACAATCTTTACCATGCATTATCATTAATTCATGTCAATGCCATCACTCCGCAGCTTATCAGAGATATTGACTGGCAGCAGCAGTAGACAGAAGCTGCTATAAGTAAATTTGGACAGCTCTAGCATTTTACCAGACTGTTAAGATAAAATGAATAAATAAAAACAAGTGCTAAAATACAATAGTAGACATTTAGAAAACCAGACTGGCATATGTGAGCACTTGGACATCTAATGAATTCAATATAAACAGCACAATCCCGATAAAAAAATAAATTAAAAATAAGAGCATCTGGTGTGCAGAAACATAATTCACATCTGACTTGAATATAGTTTATGACCAAAGATAAATATGCGGTCAAAAGAAAATTAGGCTTGGATACTTGAAACTTTTTATGTATTTTAGTCAAAGCTTAAAGGAATAGTTCACCCAAAAATGAAAATTATGGCATATTTTACTAATCCCCAACCAATCCTAGGTGTATATGACTTTCTTCTTCTCTGACAAACAGAGTTTTTTTTCAAAATGTATCCTGGCGGTTCCAAGTGTTGTAATGCTCGTGGATAGTGGCTGTATTTTAAATCGGATATACTAACCTTTAAAACTAACCTATGCGATTTTGGGGGGTTATCACATGTCCACTGGAGCAGACTGGTGGGTTTTTGTAACTAAAATATTTCTAGTTTTCAAATTAATACACAACTAATTGACTTCCATTTTTTTCCCTGCATGAGTGCTGATTTCCTGGCCGACGTATGACCAGATGCATGACGCAACTTACGCCAATATGTCGTACATCGAGTCAGAAGTCCAAAAAGCCCCCAGGATACATTCTTTAAAAACTCTGACTGTGTTAGCTTGAAATACGGAAGTACACTTAGGATGGCTTGGGGGTGAGTAATTTTCATTTTTCTGTAATTTTCATTATTCCTTTAAGACATCTCTACAGCGCTGCTAGCTGAGGAAGAATCCATCTTGGATCAATGCCATGTGAAGCACACTAAATCGTTGATCCGATATGATAGAATCCCAAAAGTGATTTTTAATATTTATAGGTATGCTCCGCTCCGTGGCGTTTCTTGCCCAGCCGGGGTAAGCGGAGGACGCCTATGCATTCGCAGGATTCACAAAACGCTTGTAAATCTCTCAGCGTTGCTAATGCCATACAGATGTGCGGTGGGTGAGGTTTGCACTGAAGCTAAGAACAAGTCCGTAGCCGACCACAGCAGATGAATTGCACTTGGGTGGGCGGTTTATTGATCTGGTGTCAGAAGCAGATTAGACTATGTTAAGGTTACACACACTCATGGATGGGATAGATTAGAAAGAAATAGACACCCTTTTGCCTCAGCCGTAGGTCCCGTCAAGCCAGAGTACAATAAAGCATTATGTTGCCCTACAACATTTTTCATATCAAGTAACAATGTGTGAAAGACATACAGGTAACAAAAAAAAAAAAATTTTTCAGTGTTAAGGATGGATACTGTTAAAATTCTTTAAAATATCTTTTTTTGTGCACAACAGAAAAAATAAACTCATATAGGTTTGGAACAACTTAAGGGTGAATAAATGACTAAATCTTTAGTTGAACTATCTCTTTAACCTCTTTATTAAATAATTCCAAATTCTTCAGCACATTTTCTTATCTGGGAACGGGAAGGTGCAGATAGTTTATTCTTACACTCATTTTACATAACAGAGTTCTTCCTGTGCAGTCCTGAGAAAAAAACACCACTAAATAATGAATAAACAGGGTATATGAAGGTCAGCAGGGTGAAGCAATCGCCAAAGGTTCAAAAGTCAGAAATCACCTTGAGAGTGTAATGGACTCTGTAATAGACCATTCAGAGATTACATAAGGAGAACCAGGGTGACCAATAGCAAACAATTCCACTGAAGTATATTAGCATCTTATCTCACTTGACACACTTTCCAGGGCTTGACTTCTGAGTACTGAGTTACTCATTCCACAACAATGCAACACTGCCAACATATTTTACACTTCAGCAGCTGACGGTAAAAACTTTAATATTATGAAATATCATTACAATTTTAAATAAGAGTTTTTTAAAATTTTAATAGATAAAATGTCATTTATTCCTATGATGGCAAAGCTGAATTTTCAGCAACCATTATTGCAGTCTTTAGCATCGCATGACCCTTCAGAAATCAGCCAAAAATACACTGCATGAGTCGAAATGATTGATTTTTCTTTTATGCCAAATATGCCATATGTATAAATCTCGATTTTATTAAAAAGTAACCGTATGACTGGTTTTGTGATCCAGGGTCACATTTTTGTGGAAACAAGAACACAATTTTTAAAAGTGCAGAATTTTTAAAAGAACATTTATATAAAATAGAATCCTTTTGTGCAATTATGTCTTTAGTGTCACCTTTGATCAGTTTAATGTATCCCTGCTGCATAAAAGTATTGATTTCTTTAAAAAAAATAACATCTTCGTGACCTCAAACCATAGTGTTCCTCAATACCATTGTTTCGAAGTCTGTTTTTTATGGAGGCTGGTATGGACCGGACTGGGTCTTGACTGTAACTCTGGTTTCTATTAAGTCCACAGAGTCTAGTTTCAAACAACAGGATTCTGGTGGCACTGACAAGGCTAGAGAAGTCCTTGACAATCCCAAGAATCTTTGAGAGAAGAAGCAGAGAGGGAAGGAGAGCGCCAGACAGCAGCAGGATGACACATTCTAACGACACGCCGAGACCTCTCTTCACACACCCCCCTCATTGTGTGTGTGAGAGAGTGTGACATTGACGGAATATGTTTGAACCTAGAAATTTACAATCTGTTTGTTAGCACGTTAGCTGCACATGAAAGCGTGATATGATTGATGGATTTGACTTTCACAACGTATATTGGACCGAATGAGTGTCATCTACATTTGCAGGGCAACGTTGCAGGCTCCAAAACCTAGCGAGCTGCCTATTTAAACATTTCAGGGTCTAGTAAGCAAGCTTCTGATGTGAAGCCCTGCCTCAAATGCAGTGTTTTGCTTTCTTCGAAGATGCAGAAATGCATACACCCTTCAATAAATAGAATCCTAGAATGCAGTATAAAGTAGTTCAGCGGGTAACAAAACAAAGTCACAATGCTTTAATAAATGTTATTCAGACTATGAAGACAGTCGATCTAATTAAAATGTATTGGATTAAAATGTAGACATACAATTTGGCATTGCCAAGATTTAATCACGTTTATGCTCACCGCATTTATTTGAACCAAAAATATATTGTGGAATAATAATAATTTCTACTTTAATATATTTTTAAAATGTACTTTAAAATGTTTTTTTTAGCAAAGCTGTAAATATAGCAGTCATTACTCCAGTCTTCATTATTTTTAATGTTGAAAACAGTTTATTCACAAAAATCTATTGTGCTGCAACATTGTCTTTACAGTCACAATTGATCAATTAATTGCATACTTATTTAAATAAAAACAATTATTTATGCAATTTAAAAAAATATATCTTACTGGCCCCAAACATTTAAATGATAATGTAAATAAGCAGTATATTAAAAAAAAAATTCTACACTATTGTAAATTCTATTTATTTAAATAAGGACAGCGTAAAAAAAAAAAAAAAACATAGCGGAATGCTAAGTTGCTTCTCTGGGCCTTGTCTGCAAAAATAAAAGTACAGGATATACACCATATTAGTCACTTGCCAGTTAAGTTCTTAGTAAAACACTTATTAGTTGCAGAAATAAAGCCAGAGCCAGTTCACTTTTGTAACAGTGCTAGCATGTTTTGTGTGTATCAACTGGGACATCACTTCCTTTTTCTGTCTATGCATATTACTGCTATCATTCTGGTGTGTATTGGGGGGGGTGTGTGTGTGCGCGCAGATGTAACACACACCACTCAGGCAGTGAGAGTTGTGCTACGGGAGTCACAGAGGGCAGTCTATGGGGTGACAAGCTAACACATTCAGCCATGCACATGTAAGGAGATCTGTCTCTCTATACCATATCCCTAGGGGCACTGGGCCACTCTGTGTGTTTGTGTGTGTGTGTGTGTGGGGGGGGGAATGAGAGAAAAGACACAAAGCCAAGCATGTGACAGACTCACAACCTTGCAAGCTATGAACACAAAGACAGTGGTTGGAGTGAAAGGACACCAGGCTCTATCAATGCTAAGCGCTGTACAAGGTAACAAGAGCTTATAAAATGAACAGCTAGAGTACAAACAAACAAAACAAGGTGGAATGCTAGTCAAACAACATTCACTGAAAAGCTATGGGTTCAGAAAATGAAGTGCGAAGGTGGTTGAGGTAGCCTTCAGCTGTTTTTCCACAGTATGTTTCATTTAGGACAAAAGGAGAGAGCAAGTATTGCTTTTACTTTTTTCCATATCTGATTTAGTGCGTTTCACCATAAGGCATTTGTTACTGCAAAACTCTGCTGTGTGGAAAAGTTTAGACGAATGTCCAGAAGGATGGAAATGTGAAGTGGTCAGACTAAAGTTCACGTGAAATGACAGGTCTGCATTGTTATAAAAATGCTTTAAGTTTCTATTGCTTTTTTTATCCCTGAAAAAAGGATCTGGGTTTCCACAACAATATTAAAATAATAATAATAATAATAATATATGAATTTTTGACTATGAAGACTGAAATAATAACTGATAAAAATGTATATTTTTATACAATAATTAATAATTTAAAATTTAATAGATTTTAAAATATATTAAAAAGAAAAATGTAATAAAATTTTGACCAAATAAATGCAGCTTTGGTAAAAAAAAAAAAAGAAAGAAAGAAATCAATCAATAAAAAATCTTAACGACCCTAAATTACTGAATTGCTGTGTAATTTGAATTATGATTTTTTTGATTGACACCCCTATTTGGGGTACTTCACCATACAAACGTGTCCTGGAGCACCTGGACTAAAGACAAATGTGCTTCAGAAGTGAACATCTATAAAACTAAACGAAAGGAAGCACTCCACCGCTGTTACCTCAACTTATGGAAAGAGGGAAGGAGGAACGGAGAGAAGCACTTCGACAGGTTGGCTCACTGCCTTTGTGGCTTCCAATTCCCCCAGCTCTCTTCCAGCAGATCTTCTCTCTTCCAACAGCAACTTGCGCTAAAATATTAATAATCTCTGACTTTTGTTTCAAATGGAAAACAAATAAGGGACTGCGGCTTCTCTCAAAGCAGCAGTTCTTCAAAGTCAAGATTTATGGTGTGGTTCAGAAAGCTCTGTGGTGAGAACTTTCAGATAGAATTCAGAGAACTACGCTGACTTATGAAGCTTTTGCACAAACGTGGTGCTCTTGAAAAGTTGAATGAATCTAAGAAAGTTGCCTCTGGCACGAAAAGACAAAAAAAAAATTCATCTTCTTTTAGCCTGGAAATACCTTCAGTGGAGCAAACAAAGGGAGTATATTCACATTACAGTCAAGCTACTTGAACTTGACACCTCGGCTAATTGTTACCGTAGCCTTGGGAGTAAAGCTATACTGCGCGAGATTCAGCGCAGCGTAAAGTGCCTCTGCAATACGAGAGCTGACGATGGGACAATGGCTTATAGACACTCACTCTCTCTCTCTCTCTCTCTCTAACATGCACTAGTGTACCAAACATCGACCTTGTTAGATAGGCAGGGGTAATAGTTTCCATTAGGTAGGCTGATAGCAAACGTCTGCTGCGAGCGAGGAGTGATTTAACACACTCTCTGAGGCACGTACTACTTTAATTTCTCAGTTTAACAGGAGCGATTTAACGGATGCTGCTTACGCCAATTAGAGTGCATCCGGAAGCTCGGCATGTGGGAACTGTTGATGCAAGCACTCTCTGTGGGCCTCTGTAGCTCTCTATAGCTCGGCTGCCTTACGCTTTTCGCTCTAGTTGTCATGTGAATGAGATCGAAAGCATCCGCGACGTGAAGACTCACAAGGACTTTTACTGGCAACCAAGTCTAGAGAAGAGGATTTGCTCTTTCTCTGCTAACGAATGAAGTTCCGTGGCATCCCTGAGATTGACAAATGAGGAGACAAAGATGAAACGGACAGTCGGTAAGGGACCGAAAGGGAGACATGGCACAAAAGAAACCTCACTTGCACGGTCACTGGAGAAGCCAGGCCCCAGAGAGGAAGAGATTCATTTCTCCTTTAGGGTTATTCATGTGCTCAAGTACCGGAATCGCACCACTTAAAAGGAAAAGAGATTGAGTTTTCTATTAGTATGGCACACAGGGGGATCCTGTGCGTGGGGGTGAACACACTGTCCTTGTTCTGTCAGTAGTAAACCTATTGCAGGTCAGGACAGTTTGAGGCAATGTGTCTCCCAGATTTCACCAGCCTAATTTAATGACATCTGACAGCAGAGCACAGAACCTCTCCTTTATTGGCGAACTATGAAGGATTACAATGCAAAGTTTTTTATTCACAATAATATTTTTTTTACATGCCTTACTGCACATTTGGCTGTAGTTTTAATGAGAAATGTCTACCAAGTGGTGCTAAAACACAGGTTCAATATGTAAACCCCGGCACGTTTTTATTACGTTAAATTGTTGTTAAATATCCGGGAAATCTCGGTAAAAGGTAATGCTCTACCTTGTTGCAAATACGGCCCAAAGCTAAAATAGGGCCTAAAACAAATACAACCTTAAAGCTAAGGTCACGTGATATTCTTTAAGCACTTGTGTGAAAATCGAAATCGAAACTCTGTGAATTTGTGTGTGGACGAGTTTTACGGCTCTAGTTTTCATTTCTTTTCGAAACTGCAGTGTATATGATATTATATGCATATGATTTATGTCTCTAAAAAGCGCACCTAGGTACGTTGTGACCAGGTAGTTTCACAGGAATTTCAATTGAACAAAAGCTTTCGTTAACGCAGCTTTCGCAAACAAGTTCAAGTTGGTCTTTTGATTTCGTGATGAAAATGACTTTATTGGCTGTGCTTCATACATCGCTAGCGCGGCAAATTTCTGAAACATTCCAGGAATTTTGGAAACTTTTTGGTAACAAGTGTTTGAAAGTGGTCAATTTTTACGAGAAAATGTCCACCCCTTTTTAACCCTATTCACAACAATACAAAAATTTAGGAAAATTAAACATTCCAGAAATTTAACAGGATTTTTTGGAAGTGTTCGTAAGCTTTCAGATTTTAAATGGAAATTTTCCACACCTTTGCAGCCTTATAATGTAAATTTCCTGCGACATTCCCAGCCCTGTCCACATTAATGTGGTTCTTCTCAAAAGCACAGTTTTTTCTGTCAATAAATGCTCCACCAGGTCACTGAAACCTTTTCAGGCTTCTGATTGGCCGACATGGCTTTATGATTAAAATGATATTGCTATCTGTTAGTTTGGAATACTCCTGACAGTGCCTAACGGAAGAAAGATAAATATCCGTGTATGTGTGTGCATGGCCTTAAGTGAGTTCTTTTTAAGTTACTGAAAACAGAGCATGAGCAATTTAGTCTGATTTCAAATCAAATACACAGCTTAAAACTAACTGCAAATGTATTGTTTTACTGTGACTTTGAAACACCTAGCAACCTCGGCAAGTCTAGCAAAACTGCACAGAGAGAAGCCACTCGCATCCATGAGATTTTCCTCGTAAGCCAGCTCAGCGTAAACCCCGCCTCACAGCCAAATTGATTGGCTACCTCAATCACAGTCGCCTGTCAAGAAAAGTTCACACTTCATGCATTAATAATGGGATCTTATTGAATCGCTCCTGACATTTTCAGATCTAGTTCTTTTTGCAATTGCAGCTGGTGACAAAATGACAACCAGAAAGTGACGACTGGAAATATCAGTACCTTGTTCATACATTTACGAGCTGTTAAGGTTTGATTTGAGCAGCAAGATCCCAGCAAAGCTAAATTGGTCACTCACTGAGCTTCCGACTGACAATAAGCGCAAACAACAGTTAAAAGATGAGATGTAGCTGGACTTTAATGAGCAGCTCGCAGCAGAGACTCGGAGCTGCTCATAATTACTGCACACTGCAGAGGACAGAGAGAGGGAGAGGGAAAAAAGCCACTTGAAACACGACCGCATTCATCCAGTTTTGTCAGCTGAATACATTTAAAAAGGCACAAATGTCCCTTTAGCTGCAGGTGAAACCTATTAAAAACTTGGCTGGAAAACGCTCAAGCCAGCATACAGTGTGAAGCACCAGCCTTGCTCCCAGGGGTGGGCATCATAATGGGAAATATAGGCACCTCTTTACCATGAAAAACGACGATTCAACAGAGTGTCACTTAATCAATGCTGGACCCCACAGGGAAGAGGCGGCAACAGCCCGTGGGCTCCCACAAGCTACTGAGCAATGAAGTGAGAATAAAAGATGGAGGGATGAAGGAGGAGGGTTTGATAGAGGTCGGCAAATGATTAGGCTCCCAAGGTGCTGCTGGAGAGCCCGGTCGGTCCCACTCGGAGGCAGCTACTTTAACGACATCATCCATCCTCAACACACTGCGACAGGAAAAGAGAGAAAATACAAAAAGGAGAACTGCGAGGAGCAAGAGACTGAGCGATGGGGAGACGGACAGAAATAAAGAGCTCTAGTTACAGACAGAGACAGCGTCTGTCTCCAAGGTATCAGACAGACTCGGGCAGAGAGTGAACAGGGGAGACAGCCAACAGGAACACATGGCCTAAAACAGCATTTCGTCCAAGCTGCTCCTCACTTTAACAGCTACCAGACTGTCAATGACAAAGTCAACGTGAATGGCACTCGCAGCCTATTCTACTTCTGTACTTAGACATATTTCTGAGAAGGAAAATTCATAGACAGGGATGAAAATGTAGAATGGGGCTTAATTTTAGTCACTGAGCCAACTAAAATTAAGAGTTACATGCAGGACAAAGCCAGATATTTTTGCGATTTGCATCTGTAACCATAATAGAAAGGCTTTTTTCTTAATAAATTTGCATGTGAAATCGTTACTTCTTTTAAAGTTGCTGCAACCCGATCTCATATGTAACCATTTCATGTGCTGAAAAACACTTATGATTTAAATTGTATGAAAAGAAATACATCAAGTGCGACATTCCACCTATAAACATAAGTAGTGTTGGTTGTTGCTATATTTTAAGGCTCTTTAGTAGATAAACGTCTGTTATCTTGAGGAGTGTTTGCCGACTGCAGTCAGTTAAATGCTGTTTGTCTCCTGAAAGGATGGAGGTGGAATCTTACCACCTTATCTGCTCAATTTCCACTTGCGCATTACACAGTTCCTCATCTATCTGCTTGACAAGTGCTTCCCTGTTTGTTATCTCATCTCTCCATAATATTGAACTGTTTTCACCAGACTCTCTATTCAGCACAAATCAATCAATCGCACTCAAAACCGGTGCGAGCGAGGCCGTTCTGCCACGCAAATTTGGAATCGGATAACACAATAAACTTAAGCCAAAAAATGATAAAACATTACACATACAATCACTTAAGAACGTTGCATATTTATATTAGCATGATAAAACAGTACAGTTTTGGAAGCACAAAATTATTTAGCAGATCAAAAAACAAACAAACGGGCGCCTTTTTTAGTTATCGCGCAAGCAGGATGGTAACAGAACATTTTTTCGGAAGAGAGGGCTGTTACTGACATTTCCTGTTGATAAACCTCCGCCCCCCTTTTTTTCTGCTATCGTCAAAAGACCACCTCCTACTCCTCGACTTCCAAGGAAATGACAGTGTGCAACCCAAACATGCTAATCTCACGCTCATCAGAGTAGAGGACTGATACGTGAGGGATCGCGCTTCACCGCAAACAGGATGCGTGTAAATAACAGCATCATACGCTGCAGAAGCTCACTGCAAATAAGATCAGCTCATACAGATAAAAACCCAAAAATCTCAGAAACGGAGACACTTGCCTTGAATGGGTATTATTTTGAAGACAAAACTGTATATGTAAAGTGTACGTTTAAAGTATAATATCATCCATTTGAGCTGTACATACCTTTAAAATAATTTTGCATGTGATAAAAATGTTATCTTTTATTACTGATATTAATTGCAACACAAAATGTTTGTGAAAAATATGTGATATGTAAAAAAATGTTTGATATAAAACTACCCAGAATGATGTAAATGCACAACGGAAAGAAAACGTCTTATTTATTTAACACCGGGAAAAAAAGCAATTATTACAATGCCACAAATAAAATCGTAATTTTTCACAGCGCAAATCCATGAAAAAGCACAAGTTCTTCGACTGATTTAAGGATACATCCGTTAGTCTTAGTGAAGGAATTGTAATGTCCAAGCAATAACGTGCCCACTAATGTCCTTCTTTTTCCACCGTAAGAAGTAGGTCTCCATCATCGTCACTGTCCAGTTCATCATTGCTTATAATACGCAGTGGATTCCTCTGAAGGCACGGATCAAGTAGCTCTCTACTGGTTGCTGCTTTCGTGGCATCTCTTTCCGTCTCAGCTGCACACTGATGGTAATATTCTCCCTCACTCTTTCTCTCTCCCTCTCCCTCTGCGTTACTGCCACTAATAGAGCGTCTTTCCCGAGGCACATCCTCCTGAATCGTGAGCCCCGCCTCCAGCCTCTCTCCCAGCTCCTCAATCAAGCGTCTGGGCTCTCCACCGCCAGGCTGGAGCTCAACACGGAGAAGGGAAGCTTCAGAGACGGCATCTACCTCCAGAAGCTCAGAGCTGACCTGTGGTTCAAGAGGTCCGAGTCCCGTTTGGTTATTTTCGGTCCTTTCTTGAGGCTGCTCTTCCTCATCCTCAGAGTCACTACCACTGCTCGAGTCTTCCTCCTCCTCCTCCTCCACCTCTTCTTCCTCCTTCAAGGCAAGTTCAGCAGCTTGTTCGAGTATCTCCAGCTCCAGGTCTAGTGAGTTCTTCTGTAGAGTGGCATTATGTAGGGACTCGGCCAGCGCAAGAACATGTTTAGATCTGGAAAAAAACCCATACATATTACATATTACTAATCTTAAGTATTGACTTTCTGTTGAAAATCTTGCCCTCCAACTTCATTCTCAAATCGAATTCCTATCTAATCATGTTCAAATAACTTTTAAATGCCACATTTATGATGCTTCGAGTAATTATTAGAGCTATAAGCTTACCACTTTGCATATTTGCATATTAAAGGAGCAGCATGAACATTCTGTTAAAGATCTACATTTCCAAAAGTTTGCTGTCAGTAGGATTTTAATAAATGTTTATAAAAGAAGTTTCTTATGCTCATTAAGACTGCATTTATTTGATGAGAAAAGATGTAAAACAGCAATATTTAAATATTTAAATCCACTTTAAAATGTAATTCATTCCAGCAGATCACTCCAGCCTCATTCTAATATGCTGATTTGTTACTCAACAAACATTTATTATAATAAATATCAACGTTTTCAATATTTTCATTTAAACTGTAACTTTAATGAATAGAAAAACACTTTATTTGTATTAAAAGTGTCACTTATGATCAATGAAAAAAAATGACCACACTTTTGATTGGTAGTGTACTTTTGCGTTCTACACTGAAGAAAGAAAACCATAAAGGTTTAAAATGCCATGAAGGTGAGTAAATAATGACAGAATCTTCACTACTGGCTGAACAAATCTTTAAATAATTCATGTACAGCCAACATGTTTTTGTGATCCAAAAAATTGGGTTTGGCAGTTGAGAGAAATGTGGCAGAGAGTTATTTTAGTATTCAGTTCACAATACAGATGTCTCCATGGCTACTGTAGGAAGAACTGTAGGACTTCAGTGCATGCTTATCAGCTAGTGGAGAACTCACTTTACAACAGACACTTCACAAGCATGTATTTAGACTGATATAAACATTAACTAAACACATATGTACTTAGCCAATAAATCAACTGAAAACTATCAACATACAAAGTTTTAACAAGCACAGAAATAATCTGAAAAGTAGGTGATGTTAGATTCAGCTATTATATATATATATATATATATATATATATATATATATATATATATATATATATATATATATATATATATATATATAATCTTTAACTCTTTAACTGCGTTATAAATAAAATATATATGCAGGTCAAGGACAAAAAGGGTTTAACCATAAAAATAAATATAATGTAAGTGTGACATTTTACATTAAAAGACTAATTACTTTCAAATGTATTTGTTGTAATTTTACACTTTTTTTTGCCAAAATCCTAGGTTTTACCAATTTGTCAGTAAGTTTTTTTTTACTCCCTTAAAACAATAAAATTTTAATATGCTTCCTTATTCTTTTATATATTTTAATACGTACAAGTCAGAATAAGCATGTTGTTTGAATTTTTACATAAATATTTTGCTACACATACAATATTTTAACCAAATCTTTTTATTTTCCAAAAACATATTTGAAACCTACTTTAACAATACATTTATTGTGATTTCTACAGATCAATTTCTTTCGATGAGGACGTCTTTGACCCATGTCTTATTATGATTACTGTTTTTTTTTTTCTTTTTTTTTACTAAGATGCACTGTATATATGCGAAGCATGCACAAAACATGTAATACATGCAGTATTAAACGTCTGGACACTAAAATAAATACATCAATCTGAGATTCACTAATATCGCATGCCGCCACAAAGTTCCCCTGGGGATAAGCAATATGCAAAGCAGCCTGACAAAGCATTCACCAGGAAAAAAAAATATATTGCAACAATACACTCAATGCAAAGATCCCAGTACTACAAGGGGCCTGGGGGCATACATTATTCATGTAGCAAATACGACCGGGTGCTGCCAAAACTCAAGTGGCCACTATTCAGAGTTGTGAGCTTCTCAAATCCTTCATCACCATGGTGATTAGCGAGCGAAAGGGTCAGAGGGGGGGTCGTGGTCATTCACAAAAAGGATAAAGCTTGCAAGTCTGTGCCGCCCCGTCTCTATTGACGTGCGTCTCCATACTCTGTACTTCAATTAACCCACCGCTGAGAACCAAGATGCCTCGTTATCACGGCGCAGGGCTAATGATGTCCCGCACCGCCGGAGGACAGGGATTCCTAGCAGGAAAGCAGCGCCGCGGTCTCAGGAGGATACTGTGTACACAACGCTTTAGTCACAAGTATGCTTGGCGCCTTCAGAAAGTGCTTATCTGAGATAAAGAGCGGCCTGTGATATGTCGAAGAAAAGTCATGGTTGGATGGTGAAGCAAAACCGGTTGGACACGTTTTAGAGACTTAGAGACAAGATAAATGACTCAGACAGACCTTGAAGGTGCTGGAAATTATTTTTTGAGAATACCACACATTTAAATGTCCTTCCAATAACATAGATGTCAATGATAAAGATGTCTTGAGAAATGTAAATAAAAAAATAACAGTGGAGTGGCCCAACACGTTTTTTTTTTTGAAAGCTTAGCTAAACTGAAAATGCTTGTGACTCATTTCATTGAATCACCACAGACTGATTTGCAAATATCTGTCATTTCCTAGATGTACACTGTAATGTTTTAAATTAATACTATTTTTTTATGAAATTAACACTATTATTCAGCAAGTATGCATTATATTAATAAAAAGTGACAATAAAGATTTTTTAATCAAAGAATCTGATACAATCCTGTCACAGTTAAAAAAAACATTTGATTAATATTAAACTACTCTCAATACTGATAAAATGAAACTAAAGTAATACAGTAACAAAAAGTAAGCCTTCAACCAGCAAAAGTGGTTCAATGTGATTATGTCTACTAACAAAATCAATTTATAGTTTCTTCCATTTTCAGCTTTAAAGAATTTGCCATCAATGACCTCAAATCATATGACTAACTTCAAGAGACAGAAAAAAAATAAAAGAGGAGAGGTCTCTGAAACTAACTTTATTTGTCACTTAGAATTTTAGTAGTTATAAATTTTATTTTTATGAGGGTATTTTCCCCAAAACCGACTCAGTCATAGCACTCATCACTGTTCTTATTCTGTTACATGAACTATTTATAAACAGGCTAGACCAAAAGACAATATATTTTCTCATAAAATACATTGTGTGTGTTTAATTCATGTATCCACTTTGGCAACCTTCAAATACAGAGATCACTGCAGAAGTCCGTAACTATAATATTATCAATATATAACAAACAAGCGGCAAACATTTTTAGTGTTATTTTGACCCGACATCTGGTTAATTTCCGACCCCGGACAACACATGTGCTCTCAGAAGAAGAAAGAAGGTCCATAAAACTATTAGGCACTTCCTGGAGTAATGTGATTGGTGGAAGTCCCGTAGCAGTGGCGGCGGTGCTTCAAACATTTTGCCATATTCGTTTTCTCCCCGTGGGAAGTCATTATTGAGTTAGCATTGTAGAGGCTCGCTTGTTTTCTCCGTCTCTATCTCTCCCTCTCCTCCTTCACTTCTGCGGTGAGAGAATGTGCGCTTGCGGTGGAAACAAAGGCCCCTTTTGGGGCGAAGGATAATGTTGTACACAATTCAGTCATTACGATGGCACTGTTGTGGTTCGCCTTAATTAACCGAGAAGGGGCGGCTTTCAAGGTTGGGAGAAGGGGGAAATAAAAACAAGCTTGCCGCAACAAAGACACACCAGAGGCAGCTTGAGAAAATAGTGGAGACCTTTATGTCTGGAGAGACGGGGTGAACCTGCGGTGAATTACTCGTCTACTTCAAACAAAGCTCACGGGCTGTGTCTACATTAAGCTCTTAAGATATACAAATCAAGGACACACAAGGATGAAATATACCTCTGACTTTTCAAGGAGATAATTAGTCTTTAAAAATGATATTTTCACAGATTCACAGCATCATGGAAACTAGGTAAATTATTCACTTTAAGGCATAACTGTGAGCACATTTCAGCCGAGCCCTTACTATATTTACATTTATTGATTTTTCCTTCCAAATGACTTGGGGAGCATTCTAGGTATACGTTTTACAAAATTGTGCCATCTCTTCAATCAGCTCTTTTCATGTTTCAAGAAGAGATGATTCTGGGACTAGAAGGAGAGACGGCACAGTCACTGCTCACACTGACTGTACAAGCCGAAGTGTTCAAATGCCGCTAAACCACACACTGAGAGGGAATATGATCCACTTATCTGTGTGAGCTCTAAGACCAGGATCACTTTCCTCACACCAGCGGGACACTTCAATCCTCCCCCTCCTCCCTCCCTCCCTCCCTCCCTCTCCCTCCCTCACACACACACACACACACACACACACACACACACACACACACACACACACACACACACACACACACACACACACACACACACACACACACACTCAAAAATTCTATGAGACTATGTCCTGCAGTGAAATGTTAGAACAAATGTTCAGAACTTTTCTGTCATAGAACTTCTAATAACTTATGTTTAAGCGCTTAAAGTCAATAAATCATAATTTAATCTGTACATTTTTGTTCATTAAGTACAGATTAAAAGGATATAAAATGAAATTATATGAAAAGCTTTTGCATTAAGGTTATGGAACACGTAAACATCCATCATCCATATTACTGAAATTCAGTTGTAAACATTTCCAACAATAAATCAGTCCTGGGTGTATAAAAAAAATAGCACCTGTAGGTAATTCTACACTGGCATTGGTAGCTAAAAACTTGTGTGTGTCGTAAAATTGTCAGTCCAGTCAAACAATATTAATTCCTTTTCGTAATCAGAATGCAGTCCCATTTTCCCAAATACCACCAAAGCTGATCAGTATGATCAGAAGTAAACCTCTCGAGCTAGTGAAATGTCAGAGAACAAAACCAAAAAGGTCACAATCAAATTCAAAGCCATCCAGACTGAAGTGACAGCAATCCTTAATAACCTAAACGGCGCTATTAACATGCACACAGATATTTTAAGCCTGATTTGCCTCAACGCTAGAGGGGGATTGCACAATTCACTTAGCTACTGAAGCAAAAAGTGAAAACAGTTTCCCACACCTCTTTACTCTTTCGTGATTTAACACTAATTGACAACAGTAACGTCCACTCTGGGGCAACTGACCACAAAGCTTTACGAAACCCCTGACCCATGTGGCCTCTGGAGGCCTCCTTACCCTCAATCCAGGGGCTCGAATCCCTGGAGAAAAACACTTGGCTGAGCGTCAATACTCTGACAATGTGTCGTTGCTCAATGTCAGAGAAAGCAACTTTCTCATCCTGTCAAAAGATAAACCTTTAAGCCCACCTTTAACGGGTTGCCATGGTTGCCGTTTGGAATCCGACTGACCCAATTAAGGAGTTTGAACACAAAGGGAAAATGGAAAGCAAGGCTCTGTCAGATAACAGTGCCACTGCACTTAGTGAAACACAGTAAGTTACACCTTATCTTTTCTGTTTTCTGAACTAGGTGAAGAGTCGACTCACTGGAGTGATTCTGAATGCTGAATGGGAGGGGAAGAAACGATAAGAAAATGCCAGTGGTCTCAGTAGTCTGGCACTGAAATCTCAGAGATCGGCATCATTGAAGCCACACTGAAATATGTAACTGAAGTTCATCTGCAACAGCCGTAATTGACTGCAGAGTTGCTACAAGGTGACTTGCAACTTTTAATAAAAGTATACAAGTTTTGCAACTTAATGTCTGTAGGCAACATTTTAAATGATTTTAGTCCCTCTAGAGCTATGAGATCATTCCACACCAGATATTTGCGACACAAATCTGCTTTTCCTTGTCTTCTGCAAGTCTGCAGTTTTAAACAAATTTAAACCTCTGGATACTAATAAGAAGGAAGCTATTTTATTGGTCTGTTTTCATTTCCAAATGTAAAATATTCCTGTTAAAGATCAGAAGTTCTGCTAAAAATATAATAAAAGAAGTTTACTCGAAGTCTGCAAACAAATTAAAAATGAAAAAGAGCATATAGAAAGCAATAAATGCTACAGAACCTCAGTATCTATCATTATTTACTCATCCTCATGGAAGTTCACAACATAACAAAATTCAATAATCATCATTTTATATCGACAAGTCTTCTGAAGATATATCGTAGCTTTGTGTAGAATAAATGCGACTATTTTTATGGTGTTTGAAGCTTGAAAGTCTGCAATGACTATATAATTGACACTGAATGGAAAATTCATGAAGATTCCATTTTTTACAGCATGTAGGTTTGCAACACCATGAGGGCGAGTAAATCGTTACAAAATATTATTTTAATAAATAATGTAGGTGTTACGGGTTTAGTTAAAAAAAAGTTTGGATCCTCTGCAATAGCAGATGGATATGGAACAAGTTCCCTGACACTATTCTGACCACTCATAAAAATGATGGCGGCTACTTGTCAGGCATGTTGCCATCAGCACGACAGACCATGAATTCAAGAATCCATGTCAGTCAAACAGCCAGAAAGAGGAGTGTCCAACTCAATCCACTTTGTTTCATTGTTGATCCGGGGGCCCGTACAGAGATTTAAATCACACTTGAAGTCTTTAAGACATCATAAATTTGACCACGACATTCCTGCAGTCGGGAGGACTTCAAGAGTGAGAACGCCGGTTGGATTGCAGAGAGACAGTATAAATCATGCCCACAGGGACAGCTTTTATTAATCCCAGCATTCATCACGAGCAGCTGATCGTGTCTGACTGCCGATAAGAGATTTGAGGAGGAACTGCTGCCACAGACAAGCCTGGATAACATCAGTAATCTAGAGATCTCACAAAGGCTACTTTCACACAGTCAGAGGTTAATTCACTAAACAGTTGCGTCACATTTCACACCAAAAATCCCACAGGAACATGTTAGAACAACCATACAACGACGTGCAGAGGAAAGAATGGAACAATTGAACAATATAAGGAGGAATGGATGGGTGAAACGATAGTATATACAGATGGATAAATAGATGCTATAATAGAATAATATACAGATGGATGAATGGTTGGAAAAATAGAAGAATGGCTAATTAGGTTGAACAGAATGAAAGAACAATCAGCGGTTGGTTGGATGAATGGATGGATGGAACAATATATAAATGGACAAATTAACAGACGGAACGGCTGAAAATATATTGTACGTATGGATGGATGGATGCAAAAAAAATATATATATGAATGATGGATGGACAGATGAACCAAAAGAACAATAGAAAAATATACTACATGGATGGATAAATAATGGAACAATAGAACAATATACAGATGGATGGATGGAATAATAGAAAAATATACAGACTGAGGGAATGATACAACAATATGCAATAGATAGACAGACAGATTTTGCCCAGCCCTGTTGTGAACTTAACGACAGTTTAGAATTCTAAAAAAAGACTGACAAGCACATTCTGCCGTTGTGTGAACGCAGCCAAAGATAACGTGCTCAGATAACTGGACTGGGGCGTCCTTCTGGGAGGATTTTTTGGGAAGAGAGAATTGTTTAAATAATCTGACAGAGGATATGTCAGATGTTGAAAACGCTGTCACAACAAACCTGCTATGATAACAGGGAGTTGTCTACACAAACCAGAGCAGTGGGGATTTGATCAAACGCTCCAGCACTTAAAAGGAGGAGCAAGTCTCCTGCAGTCACTTCCCATGACAAGAGGGGCTTTGTCTGAACTCAAAGGAAAAGTTTGCAGCAGTGTTTCAAGACAACTAAAGATACTCTAAAAGGATGCAAACTGGAAATCAATTTTCAGCGTGATGTTGAGAGATGTCAAATGCCTCAAGGCAACTATGACTAAGATACATCAGCGGCACTAGAGCGCTGTCACAGATCCTGCAAGCTGTGCCTTTCAACAGCTCTTCGGTCTGCTTTTCTTTTGTTCTGTTCAATAAAGCATTGAAGAAGGAGAGGAACAGAGGAACACGAGCATTCATTCACAGGTCAATGCAAGGGATGCCTCAGATGATGCATTTAGTGATCGATGACACAGCCACCCTAAGGACACTTTTTAATATTTTATGTTTATTTTATATGAAGAAGAGAAGGGAATAAAGACACAATAGTTCTTTGCCTAATATGTCTTTTTAACTCAGAGCCCAGCAAGCGTGATTAAGCTTTCCAGCACATTGATGGTGGAACTGTGCAGTTCTCTGAGGACCACAGACAAAGAGTCTCTGTACCTACCTCAGTCTCTCTCCCTCATTTTCTCCCTTTGTCTCATTGAGAAAACAGGCACATTTAAACTCTGCCATTTTACACATCCATTATTAATTAGCTGTCAAGGCTGCATTCTTGCCAGAAAATCTACACTTTGGCAAAACATAGGACTGAAAAATTTCGCCATAATCCCCTCGGGACATTTATCGCGTCTGGGCACCGGGCCTACAACTTCAGATGCACATTTTTCAACTGGACTCTTTATAGACAAGCACACGACTTAGCTGAACGCCAGCCGGGAAGCAGAGTATATCTCATTACTGAATTATGCACCGGCTGTAGTTTGCATTTTAAACGTGGAAGTGATTACAAAAAATGGTGAGCAGAAATCGTGATTGCAATACCATTCATCGTGAATCAAACTGAAGCACTGTGGTTTTGTTTAACTAGCAGAGAATAAACTAAAACAAAAATAACAAAAACAACTTTTATCTTCATAATTTTTGTCATACTATAGGTTATTGATTTTGCATTGTGGCTAAGAAGTCTGGAAAATATCATCTCTCTTGTGACCTGGACATGATTTTGTAAGATTAGGCCCCTTGAACATACTTGACCCTCTGGATCCAGATGCAGTAATCTGTGATGTAGAGGTCATTGAGGATATAGGCTGGATCATTCTCCCGGAAGATCTTATGGATGGTCAGCAGACACTTCAGAACACAGGCCTTCCCTGTGACAAAGGAAACAAGCAGTACATCAATTTATCTTCACGTTTAAAGCATAAATCTAAGAAACATTAGTTAGGCTTATACTGAATCCAATGGGGCAACAAAACTCTCTGAAAATAATCTGATATAGATAGAAATGGCAAATGATACTGGACAAAATCAGTCTTAAATCTCAAGGGTATATTTGTAGCAATAGCCAAAAATACATTTTATGGGTCAAAAGTATAGAATTTTATGCCTAAAATCATCAGGAAATAAAGCGAAGATTATTTTCCAAAACGTAATTTTCAATTAGCAATATGCATGAATAAGGACTCCATTTGGACAACTTTAAATGTGTTTTTCTCAATAATTGGATTTTTTTTGCACCCTCAGATTCCAGATATTCAAATCTTGGTCATGAATGTATGTTATTATTTTTTTATTTATTTATCAGAAAACAAGACAAAAATACAAATAAAACCTTTTTTTTTAGCAGCTAAGACAGCTTATTTACTGATCAACTGTGAAACTTTTGTTAGTGCAAACGGAAAAATCTGTGCTGAGCAGATGCTCTCTGAGAAATCAGGAAGATGATTGTATTTTCTATTCTGGCAGATGCTTCCACAACACACAAAACACTCCCACAAACGCACAAACACCTTAAGGGCACCGTGCCACAGCTCTGATATTTGTTGTCATAACACCCATCTCCTAAATAAGGTGCAAAAATATCCCCTCAGCGCAACGCAATGGTCTCAGTCATGAAGCGAAGAAGGGCCGTGAGGATTCTCGAGCCGCCCACAGAATAGCCTGGCAGCCGATGGAGACATTCCAGCCGCCTCAGAAAACAAACAGTGCACTCGCACCGAGGAAAGCCTTACACAAACATTTGGTTCCCATTTAAGCTGGAGCTCTTACCCAGAGAAGCCGTCGTGGCTTCCAGCTTCAGGACATGCAAGAAAAACTCCAGGAACTTGAACCGTACTCTGTCTTTCCCCGTTCTTCCTCTCTCTCTCTCTCTTTCTCTGACCTCCATCCATCTATAATTGAAGGGTTTTCTACTTTTCTTCACTGCTCCCTGGGAGAGTAGAGGAAAAGTAAGCTTTGGATTCTTCCGAAGACCAGCTGTGGGACTGTGCGGCGCAGTGTGTGCTGGGTTTAGATTGCATGTTGAGTCAGTTAATCATGTGCTGCAATCAGGCGTCTCAGGGGGAAGAAGTTGAAGAGAGGAGAGCAGAGAAGAGAGAGAAGAGGAATGGGGTGACAAGGTGAGATTCAGGCCCTGGAAGTACAGATGGTGAAGGTCCATGGGGTGCCAATATTTAAAAAGACAATCTCACGAAGCCTGTATAAAAAACATGCCTAGGTCATATTTTACCAAAAAAAAAGTCAAAAGAAGGAAAACGAAACCCATTTTTATAGACATCAAATGTGTGCTTTTATTTCAAAAATAAATCATCAAGTGCATGAATCAACAATCATCTGAGCCTGAAATGTGGCTCTCTTTCAATTTCAGACTTACAAGACCACAGAAAAGAGATCACTGGTAGAGATTAATAGTTTGACAGCACTCTCACACACACACACACAGCTTTTTATTTCATTAGAATAAACAGCTACTTTTTAATAAAAAAATTTTTTGAATAAAGTATCTTGTCAGAATAATTTGTCTTGAAAATCATGTAAAAATGTTAAACAAATAACAGGTCCATTTTTTTTCTTTGATTTTGCCCTGAAATATGCCCTGTTGACAAGCTTAGTGAGAGTCAGCCTCAAACCACCAATTTATTAATCATACAAAACTGTGACACTGATGGCTGGCTGTGTGCAAAACCCTTACATGACTGAACAAAGCAGCTAACCGCGAGAAACAGCTGCAAAAATTACATTAAAGAACATTGACATCAAATTATGCTGCATCAAATGGCCTACATCTATCATCGCGAATTTTGCAATGTACTTCTTAAGATTGATCACGTTGGGTTAGAGATGACAATTCCTGCAGAGCAAAACAATGAATCTCAATATGCTACAATTGGAACTTGGTGAAAAGAAAAAAAGTCAAGCTCTGGCTGATGTGAAAGGGGTTTTTAAAATGCCATGAAAATGAAAAGGCAAAACAACACAATGAAAAACAATTAGAACGTATCATTGATCTAGTTTATTGATTAAATTGATCGAAAATGACAAACTACTTCTAATTTAAATAAATGCTGTACTTTAGAACTGTTTAGTGAAAGAATGCTTTAAAACAAGATCGATCATGGTTTCCACAAAAATAATAAGCTGTTCTGAACATCAATAACGATAAATCTTTCTTAAGCACTAAATCAGTCTAAATGATTTCTGACGGATCAGGTGACACTCAAGAATAGAAATTTAATTTTACATCAGAAATAAATTACATGTTATATTAAATTCTATCTGAACATTAATGTTTATGATACGGGTATTTACACCGGCTAGGAAGCATAGTGTATACATATACAAATATATATGTGGGCTTTACAATGAGGTTATGAAGGTAGCTACAACAAAAAGTTGGGAAACACTGCTCTAACTGGCAAGCTGATACCAGTGCAGATCAAAACAAGCAGAAAAAATGAATCCAAGCTATGCAATTAAATGAAATACAGGCAAGCCACTGAACGTTCAGATTATATACGAGCGTTTATATTTGCCCACAGTGCATCTTCTAGGCCGTTACCCACAGTCTCCCTCCTCAATCTCCTTGAGGGCCCGCTGGCTTTAGCAGGATCTCTCGGAGAAGAACCAGACAAGCTGCCAGAGGGCTGTTCAAATATTTACCCCTGGATAGCATTTCCATCACGACTTTACTCATGCAGCATCATTAATGGGTTTGTTTTCCTACTAACTACAACTGTTTGCTTTCACTGCTGCTTAAACGAAGTGCCTCAAATTAGAGCACACACACATCAGATACACACCTCCATTCATGTTCCACCGACAAATTAATTACCCAGGAGTCACGGTGTGACAGGGCAGTCTGCTTTCCGTGGGGAGTCACACCGCTGTTACCGTTCATTAAAGGGGATCCTTATTGCACGCGGGGCTTTGATGGTTGTAAATCTACAAATTGTAGGCTGGAGTAAAATGTCACAGACTCTGTGTGAAAATACATGCAACTCAGCGGCGTGTTTACAAATCTGTACTTTGAGAAGAAGAGTACGAGCACCAGTGTAAACTTCAGAGGGAAGATGGATATGATCATATCAAGGCACATTTAAAAACCTCTAAGGGCTGACAATTATTCTGAAATACAATTTCAACCCGGTTATGCGGCGTTCAACATTGACAGTGATTTAATTGCAGGAGATCACTTGCTATTTTGATCAGGTAAATCGCAGGGACGTTCTTCCATTGTTTTTTTTTTTTTTTTTTTTGCTAATTTGTATGGAGTTCAATATTAATAAGTGCACCTCTAATTGTTGCATCCCAGACTAAACTTGCTATCAGTGCTATCAGTGTAAACAATGCTGGATGCAGTGCCAAGGTCCACTGTATTGCTCCTCATAGATCAATGGAGCATTAAAGGGCACCTATTATGTAAAATCCACTTTTACATGGTGAACATAAATGTGTGTTGGCATTGTGTGTGAACAAAAAAATAATAAATAAAAAATAATAAAACAAATCCCTGAACTCCCTATTTTTAAAGCGAATCAGTCTCAATAGGCCTGTCATTTTTCTATTTTTCAAGGTAATGTACCTCAAATATGTTTGTTATGTCATTATAGTGCTTAGCGATTTAACCGTATTTGTGTATACATCAAAGCATTTTCATTGATCAGTGCTGCATTTGAGAGATTAGTTTATGCCAAATGTATATAGCTTTTTTAGCTTTATAAAGATAGCATACAATTAATTTTTTTTGCAAGTATAACAAAAAATTCAGAATAAAAGAATAGAGTGGGAGTTGAGTTTTTCCACCTTTATTTGATAGGATAATTTGCTTGATTGGGCTACAGGTTAGTCTTATGGCCCGATAGAGAGTATTGTATTCTGTCTACTAGTCTCAGCCTCAGATGTCACACGCACAGAGCGTTAGCTAACTGTCTGACGCATATGGCAGACAACATACTATACTGGAAAAATAAATACTGGAAATACTACAGTAGTTTTGAAGTCGTTGTTGGATTGGTTGAATTATACAAGATTTTCTGGAGATGTGTGTGGCATGTTCTCTAAAGTTTCACCTGAAAACAAAGATGTTGTGGCGTCAAAACCACTCACGAAAGAAGAAAGCCGTCGTGTTTACAACTGTGACAAAGAAAGCTTATCAGGATCAACTGAAATCATGCTGGATTTTCAAAAGTTTGCGGCATAGAATCTTTAAAACACACCACAGAGTTTTACACACTGGTCTGGTATTGTAGAGATATTTCCATGAAACATGATGCTGAACAAAACCAACTGTGATTGGTTGTTTGATATGGCCTTGGCCAATGAAAGCTGCCATGGATTCCGGACCTTCCGCCGCCTGACTAAAAAGACTACAAGACTTCTAACATTAAATGTGACTTAGGTTACTTTGTTGTAAGGTTTTCTTAATTCAATTGTTTCTGAGACTAGGAAATTTCACATTTTGATAAAGGATTATCAAATCATTTTTTAATTATGTGTTTGCTTAGAAACATTTATCATGAAAGTAAAGGGGGATGATTTTGATTTTTATCTGGTCTTTGGAGTGAAGATTAAATCTGACCCTACTGTCTTCACACCTTCCTGGTTTCACTGTGATTCCTGGTTTCTGGTCTCACTGTGAAACAAGATACAGCGGTGGACCATTTACCTAAGCAAATAAAATCATATTTGTAATTTTTCATTAATGAATAGGTTTTTTTGCCCTATGAAAAGATTTCCCAGCTGACGTCACCAAGTCCCTCCTTTTTCAACCACCTGTCGTGATTTAATCAGTTCCTGCTGTAGGAACATTGAATTTCTTCACTGAATAACCTTTTATGGGCCTAAGATGAATTGAAACACTGTTTCACATTGCCTTTATGGCACATTCCATGTGTGCATTTTTTTTGGAAAAAAAGCGGAGGAAGCTGTCAGTACCTGACATGAACCTGTGATTTTGCTTATCTAATCTTTTTCTGTCATCTAGTCTCTCTTCTGACTTAATTTTGCAATCAACCATACCCTGCTAATCCCAAATATAACAAGGCCTGTAATTGCAGTTATTTATGAGCACTAAAATCAACATGTGTTGGATAATCTCACCACACACACCCGAAAACGTGTTTACACAGCGCTTCTGTCTCTCCCACAGATGGCTTCTTTGATTTAAAGGTTGCTCCTCTCTCAGAGATATCAAAGCCAACACTGTCTACTCTGCAGAATTGCTGATTTCTTCAGAAGTGAGGAGACATCCCTCTCGGATTCCCTCGTTCTTAACCTCCCTCCCACTTATGCTGACAGAACAGCAAGACTAAGCACACCAAGACATGACCAATCTGTTGACTTTCCTGTCATGGAAAACGTTTTTTACCAAAGCACCCTGCTGTTCAGGGAGGGTTGGTGAGCGTTGTGTTAAATTTGGTCCCAAGTGAGCAGCTCTGTCTGCTGTGGGTAAATATAGGTTGCCTGTCAAGCTCTTGTTCTCATTAGTCCCTTAAAGTCAACATGAAATAGCATTCGCAGCTTACGCTTCAGTAAAGTGTCGTATTTCCGAGATTAGCCAAGAAGAAAAAATAAACAAACATTAAAAAGATCCAAATATCACTAAAATCAGATAAATCTAAAATCTAACTAAAATCCTTTGATTAGCAAAACTAAATAGTATATAAAACTTGTTTTAAATAGTATTATATTGTGATTTTTTTTAATTAAATACATAATCAAATAAATTAATAAAAAAAATGAAAAATAACTTTTGGACTGTTACGAAACTTTTTACACGTTTGTTTGGAGAAGGATTTTTGATCAGGACATGAAGATTGAAGGTCAAGTTCATTCTCAAGAATATCTCAATGCGTGTCAAGGTTAAAACCTTTTTTGCTTTTTGCATCTTAAAGATTATATTATATATAAAGATTATAGTCTAAAACAGTCTTAACTTGATCTTTAGTTACCGCTTATTAAAATGTATTTGTAACTGAAGTAAAGGGGTCCATTCTGATTTCTTGTCAACTTGTTAATAGGATCATTTTAAGAAAACTTCCCCCATCATTATATATGAGAGAGATTGCTTTCATTGTGGAGGTGGCAGGGATTCTGGTAATGAGTTGGAAGCTCTGCAGGGTTTATAGGGTGAGGAACAGGTCACATGCTTGGTCTTGACCCTCAACCTGATCCCTAAAGAGTGGCTAAAAAGTCTAAAGAAAGAGAGACAGAACTCACCTGACTGAAAAATGCAAGCAACATCTTTCACAGCTTTTGTGATCAGGGAGAAGTGCCGAAAGAGCGGGTAGCACAATGTCCTCCTCCCGAAAGACACCAGCACATCTTGTACCGAGTGATAAGTCTGTAACACACACACACACATAAGCACGGTCTCCAAATTGCTCCAGATCTGTCCATGCATATTACATCAATCATTTTTTAACTCCACTGGTAATTACAGCAATTTGCTCTAATTATTCCCTACGACTTCTCGTTTTATTAGCAGGGTAAATAGTAGGTCAACTTTTAAACACCTTGGCAAACAGCGTGCTTAATTGTAGACAGTGCTTAATCGCTTGCCTCCGAGTTCTTCATAGTCTAAGCATCCACAGACAAGCGCTTTGGGGAAAAAAAAAAAAGTCTTTTTTCTCTCTCTCTCCCTTTTCTCTTTGCATTTTCCAGCCTCCCACTCTCCCTCCCCACCGCTATTCTCTCAGCAGCTTGTTAAGAATGCACCCGGAGTCATTCTAGCATGTCATCATAGCTCATGCACTCCCCCAGGCTATTAAACACTGGTGTAAATAAGCCTGCTGAGGGGGGCGGCTCACTGAGCACTGCCGGCCGGGGGTTTACAGTGGTTAGGCAAAACAGAGGGTGGGAGAGAAAGAGAAATGAAGGAGATTGAGAGAAAGAGAGTAGGAGACAATAATAGGGTGTTGAGGAGAAACTACATTAGCATTTCCTGAAGGAAATACCAGTGCTTGCAAGATAGCTAAAGAATAGAGTTGAGGTTTTAGGACTCTTCGGTTTCAAGTCTTTGTTCTGCGTAAATGAAAGCGTAGTCTTGCGTTCCATTGGCTTTGCACAAGAATCGTCACACAACGCAACAGCATCTTTGTAAAATAAAAGTGGATTTACATGGTTAAAAAAAAAAAAGGAATGAAATGACCAATAACAATTTAAAATGCAAATAATAACCATTTGTAATCTGTTATACAAAAAAAAATATATCTTTGTATCAGAAATAATTGTAACATCATTTACAATTTTGTCAGACCTCAGTGAGGGAACCAGACCAGTCTTTTATGATTTATTCAGCCTGAACTGGACCAACTGATTCACAGAGAAGAAGAAGGAGGAGGAGGAGAAGCAGAAGTAGAAGAAATCATTTGTATGCTTTTAATGAGAAAAGTGCAATACCTTTTCTTTTTTAGCCATTGATTAAATTAAAATGAAAAACTCATGGTTAAACTATTGACGAGATTGATGAGTCCAATTTGTCAATTGATCAAGAACTCAAGAAAAGACTATGTTTTTGAAGGAGAACAAGATTGTTCAGGGAATAACAAAAATGGACTTGTCCTCACACAAAGCCTTCATATAATACCATAAGTCACAGAACACATAAGGCTGAAATGATCAAATTTTGAACAAAATACTTTAACGGTTCAGGCTGAATTAGTCACAGAATTTTAATACTAAGGGTCAACGGTTGAGAGCAAACTCCTAACATGAATGTTTGAGGAATATCAATGTAACGCTGCTTTGCAAGCACTAAAAAGGAAACAGTGAATGAGACAATGAGGGGGCAGAGAGTTTGTGCTGTGTGTGTGTGAGAGAGAGAGAGAGCAGGCATTTGGAGGATGTCATTACCACCCTTCCATTATCAGTATTGCAGTGGAGTGCTGGCTCTCAGGGCTCTGAGCTGGGAGAGGTGTCGGGTTACTCGTCCTCATTGTCACACTCGCGGTGGAAATGTGGGGGATTAGGGACTGCTGCCGCCCCAGGAGTCAGGATACACGTACACACACGCACACAAGGTTTGGAGCTCTCACTCAAACCACACGCAAGCAGTTTTAAGGCTGAATTAGTCTCTCGCTATGGCGTCAACTTTGGCACAGGATGCATTACGCGAATGGTGAAATGTAAATGCCTGTCTGCTACATTTCACTATGCACACATGCAAGTTTATGCAAACTACTGATAAGCAGGAGTAATCGAGAACTCAGGAGAGACAGCGATCGTTCATGAAAGAGTGTTACTGGATCGCTTGCGAACTTAAAGAGAGTACTCTTTTTAATATTGTGATTGGTTACGTTTGCATTCTCGGTGGTACCTTATGACCTGATTTTCAGGATTATGTTTGTTCAATAAAAGTAACACTCCAATTAGCTGTATGTTACACATCAGATGTCTTGTGATTGTTTGCTTTTTGGTTCCGTTGCACAGCATGTTTATATTTAGACAAATGAATGGGTGTCGCAATCTATTTGTGCTGCTTCTGATTTGGATATAGAATAACTGAGATTTCAGATGGACAGCGGCATAATCTAGTAATCTGCATGTATTGCAATGTCAGCACTGGCTTCAAAAAGGAGATTCTATCAGAGCAAGACAATATTTTATGTAATGTAATCAGAACACTCCATTATTCTATGCTCTGTTCAGGCAGGCAGCAGAATTTGGGATATTAAGTACAAGTAACGTCATTAAGGTCTACAATACTTTTTGGAGCTGCGTCTAAAAATACTCCCTTTCTAGTTTCTTACATAACAAACCAGTGTTATTTTGGTATTATTTACATTATATGAATTTTAATACAGTTTGGTAACATTTTGAATTGCTTTATTTTCACATTTGTAAGTTTTCTTTTTATTTCAGTTTGAGTAATTTTATGTGCCTTTCTATTTTTTTTTTCAGTTTGTTTTAGTACTTTTGGTACTTCAACTTAATTTTCATCTAATGTTTATCATTTATTTTACCTCAGTCATATTTACATACAACACACAACACTGTGACATAAACTGCGGCATACATTATGCAGGGAATCATGAACCTATTGAACATGTCAGCGGCATCTCCATGCATGTGTAAAATTTTCATGTCTATCAAGAGTTCAGAATGACAGACATAAGCAGAGGCACAATTTCCATATTTTTCAACCTTTATTTCCAGAGCGACAGCTACTCTCACTTGTAGTATGAGAAAGTCTTTTGGCACTATGAGATGCTTACATTACTGCTATAGCAACTCAAGTAGATACACCGGATATTGACTACACTGTTTAAACAAACAGAACAGATTTAAATCACATGCAGAACGGCAAAACAGACAGTCTTAAAGATCGGATCTTAAAAACAGCTCATGCAAAAAGTGTCTCCATAAGTTAAAATAACTCGCTCATTCATTCATTCGTTTGTGCATTCAAGGACATGTCACATTTTGTAAAGCTGCTAAATGTACCACATACCTCCAGCCAGCTGAGAGTACCGCTGAGCTTCCTGACGGTCCAGGCTGACTCTACCTGCAAATCACCACAACATCAATCAATACTGCAAATCAATGATGTTGTGTACAATAAACTAAACTTAACTCAACATAGGCTACACAAAACTGGTCAAATGTTAGTATAACTGTGACGCACTTTTCCTTCATTTAACACTGACCATTGCTCTGAATGCAGTAACGTCACAAAAAACAAAACAAAAAAAAAACCTTCTAGTGTGCATAAAAGACTTCCTTCAAAAACATTTTTAAACACACTGACAGTAATTATATGCATTTAAAACAATATTTTGTGGTATCTGTTAGAAACATAATACTGTACGTTCTATTCATTAAGTCAAAAGAGGTGAAAGAACAAGAAATGATGATTAAAAGAGGGGAATATGTTTCTGGAATCAAACTTACGTCAGTCACATGAGCACCATGGCTCAAGTGAGCATAAGCGCTAACCACCAAGCCACAGCTCCATGGTTAAATTTATCACTTTAGACAAGAGAATGTTTTAAGAAGGTTTGATATGTTCTCTAGTTATTATGATTGAACCAAAGCCCAGATTCTGACTGTACATTTAACATATGTTGAAAGCTTTGGAGTCAATCCAGCAGAGCTCTTCACAAACGAAGCCCTTGCAACATTCTAGTACTTCAGCTTCAGAAGCCGTGTTTTTAAACATTAACCATGATTTTCATATTTTTCAAACCTATTTTTACAATTACTACCATGTGAAGTGGCCTCCAAAAAAATTCTTGAGACTGTCTGGAAAACATTACAGGAACGTATCAACTTCCTGGAGCTTTGGTGCACGTGAAAACACCAGAACTTGCACGCCAAACCCACTTACTAGCAGAAAAATGTCTGTGGCGAACAAGAGGACACTTACATTGTGTTCTCCCTCTGTAGTGCGCACATCATAGACATACGCGAGAATGATGTCGACCAAACCGAGCCAGGTGTGGAAGCGTGCTTTCTTATCCAGCAAGTACGAGCGGTTTGTGAATTTCCTCATCTGCTCTTTTTCTTCTTCTGTGAAAGTTATTGCTGGAAGTAAAGAGAGAGAGAAAGAAAGACGTTCTGTGTTGTTGATCAAGTTATCTCGGGGAGGTACAGTCAAAGTCAATCTCTGACAAATTCTCCCCGAAAAACAAGTATAAACGCAGGGCTCCAGCAGGGAATGATGGATGCCTCTGCTCTGCTGAGAGCTTTAAGAAACAAAAGCATGTTCGCCGCAATTATTTTTAAATCAGAGTCGGAGACGAGGCTTTTGAAGCATAGTAAAGTTACCGCACGGGAAGAGCAAAGTTACAAAGCTTGATTGATGCCCTAAACTGACTTGATACTGCACCAGGGAGGAAGAAGTCGAAGGCAGGGCAGCGAGAGAGAGACGGAGAGGGAAAGGGCAAGTCAGCACTTTAGTAGCAGCTGAAAGTGATCCCCTTCTTGGCTGCAGCGCTGCCCCTGATAGAGCCCCTCGTGTGCATGCTTGCATGTCCATACACACACACTTAAATCTAGTGCTGGCAGAGGTCGAGTTCTGGCTCTGTTGGGAGCTGCTGGATTCCAGCGACATGACGACTGAACAGCTCCCCCATTTTCACTCTCTCTCTCTACCTGATTTACCCTCTAACACAGCTGCCTCCGCCTGGCAGGAAACACTGACTCCTGTGAGACCAAAACCAGGAGCTGAGGAGGGAGTTCTCGCCTTCTCTTTGTATTAAACTGTTTCTGTCCCCAAATACGATTTCGTTTTTTGCTTCCTTGTTGTTTATAAAGGAACTCTTAGAAGTTGTGCAACTGTCTTATTGTAGGATACAAATTTCAAAACTATTTGTTCTTTATTAAAAAAAAAGGGTCTTTTAAAGATAACATTAAAAACATGCAACAAGCAAACAAAGCTTAACTTGCATACTCAACCTCATTCTGAAACTGTAGGGTAGTTGGATCTATATATATATATATATATATATATATATATAGAGAGAGAGAGAGAGAGAGAGAGAGAGAGAGAGAGCTCAGCTACAGTAATCTTGTGAATTATCATGATAATTTTAAAGAACTGATATATTTTGACATGTAATTAACTCCTGTGATGGCAAAGTGGAATGTTCAGCAGCCATTACTCAAGTATTTAGCTTTCACATGATCCTTCAGAAACCATTCTAACGGTAGCTGAATGGTAGTGTACATGAAAGGTAAACTTGTCTTATTTCAAAGCTGCTCTATTGACAACACAAACGAGAGCCACTTAAGTATCTTCACCTCCTCCACTTCTGGTGTTGAGTGAAATCACATTTCTGGCTGTATGTGAACATGCTCTCGTGTATTGTGAACATGCCATATTTGAACATATGTCAGTGGCAGTGAATGAGGAGTTAAATATTGCCTTGTTCCTCACACAAAGATATTCAGAAGGATTACACAGAACGATACAACGGAAGAAAGCACTAACGTTGGTCCCCGTTCACTTTTGGTTTATCAAAAGTGGACTTTGTATCAAAAGTGGAGTCTGTGGGCTGACTGACTGACTTATTATAACAAACCGGTACAAAAATATAATTTCTTTACTGTAAACCTTTTTATTTTTCCCTGTAAGAGGAGTCTTTTTAATGGTACTTACTCATTTCTAATGTACAAACACTGGCAAAGTCTTGTTGGTGCTGTAACAGCCTTCTTTTATGGAATGCATTATAAATTTGTCATTCGTTCAATGGCAATATCTACAAAACCAACATCTGACACCACACAGGTGCCCAGACCACTAAAACAAGCAGCTATTGGAGTGAGATGGGGAGTGGAATAATGAAGTGCATACATGCATAAACACATACAGTGAGGCTGTCATCTCCGTTGGGACCTAGAGTGTGAAGATACCCGATACACATGGGAAAGCAAGCGTGCACACACACACACACACACACACACACACACACACACACACACACACACACAAGCAGAAACCTTGAATTAGAATCTCAAGCAGTAAACAGAACATGTTTTTATATGTAGTATCTATCATGCAGGAAGGTTTCTCATCATGAAGACAAAGCGTAAGAGTAAAGCCTTTGGGCATACCTATTCACAAATCTGTGAACTACACTTAGAATGTACCGAGTAGTATATAAAGAAAGGGTATGAGTTTCTCTCTTGCTACAACTGAATGCATCTTGTTTTTTGAGGGTCACAGTGGAAGTCTTTATCGACTAGTCATGGACTGTGATATTTCAGTGGTGAGAGTAGGCTGTGGATTTTCAACCATTACACAGAAATAAAGCCTACCTGGTTTCTCATATATAATGATAGCCAAACGATAATAAAAAACGAACAAGCTCATCCTAATCCCCAAAGAGCGAAGGCCCTAATTAACTTTAATGGCTTAATGAGCCATATCCAGTCAAGAAAAACTTAAAACAGTAAGGAGGAGATATATTGGCAACGATCAGTGTGCGCTTCACTCACAATGTTGAGGATGGTCCATCCAAGAAATTAGCAGCAATTAATCTGCTCTGCGCATTCAGCATACTGATGAGAACACTACAAATATAGTTGTATAGAAGCGCCTGTGTGATAAGTAGCTGCACAATGTTATTTGATTGATTGACAGCAGAGACGTAACGCATATCTTGAAATATCTCTATCTCCCTCTGTTAAATCCTTCTCCAACTTCTTCTTCTCTGATAGGACCAGCTGTGTAACCCCCCTCCCCTGCACCAACATATGCTCACATCTCAGAGTAATTTCCTCATTCTGTAATCGGGCACTGAGGAATTAGCACACTACTCTAGTGATAAAGAACATGCTGGTGTGGGACACAATTGCTTCTCGGCTGTCCGTGTCTGTGCCGCTTTATCAAACACGCGTCTCACATACGTCAATATTCCATGCAACTTTAAACGAGCCAGATATTTTTTCAGAGATTGTACTGTTTCAGCAGATGTGGCAAGAAAGAAAGAAATAAAGAGACAGACAAGACAGAACGACAGCTATATAGCTAGAGGAAAAATAGAGAAAAATAAGATATATGGAAAGAAAGACAGACGTATTCAAGAATCAAAATGAAGAAATAAGAAAGGAAATGGTCAGAATGACAGAACGCCAGATATAAAGAAACAGATAGAACAATGGAACAATAGATGGAGCAGGCAAAAAAGAAAAAGGTATAATGATTAATAGATAAACAGATACATAGATGATAGATAGATAACAATAGATGAAAAGAAAGAAAGAAAGAACGAAAGAAAGAAAGAAAATACTGACAGAACACAAGCTGCTTTGTGGGCACAAAAGTGGGCTGAGAGGTGGTTTGTACCTCGCTGACTAAACTAACTGTGACTCACACACAGCCTCATCAATGTGACTCAGCAGTTATAAAACAATGACAAAAACACATATAAATCTCCCAAAGAGTAAAAGTATGAGTGTTAAAGCATTGCGAGGCTACAAATGGCTTCAAATCCCCCCCTAAGTGCAACGTGAAAACACGATGCGGTCGCTGGTCTAATAATAGGGTCCCAAGATGATCGGTTTCCGGCAAAGGCGCGCCACCTGCTGGCAGAGCCCAGGAACAGCTCTTCTGGAAATATTCCAGGGTTACACTGTAAACTTGGCGACCTTAACTAAACCCGACCTAATTCTTCTCCAGACACGCGGAGAGAGAGACACACGAGACAAAGCGGTAATTATGCACTCAATGTGTAAATACATTTAGGGAGTTTAACTTTATTCTCTACAGACAGAACAAAGCGATATATCTGAAGAGGAAAAAGGTCTCACAGGTGTCAGAGTCTGTTGAAGAGTCCGGGCTCAGTTTTCTCCACCACGGTTTAAACTTCAGAAGGTTTCTGATCTCCTCTTCGTCCTCAAACAAGTTTACCCTGCATCAAGAAAAAAAAAATCTGTGTGAATGTGTGGATGTTCTGTCATGTGCGAGATTTGAAGAAAAATAATATTTTAAATGATCTTGATCTTAAATGTAGAAATATTTATGAAATTTAGTTCAGGGACTTCAAGTGGGACTTTTAGTTCAAGTGGTGGACTTACATGTAATGGTCAGTACAAAATATTGTGGTCTCTGCATCTAGACGATTGCGTCTCCTGAGCTCAGGAGCAGTATTGTCAGGATCTTTCACATCAATCACCTCATTCAGCTCCTCCTGATTGACACGAAGCAAAACATTGGTTGTTTTCAATGTGTTGTGTCATCTTTATCAAAAACTCTGTAAAAAGACCATGTCTATAGCGTCATCGGGGACGGATGTTCTTACTTGCAGTCTGGTGAAGACTCCAGACCTAAGGTTTCCAAAGCCATACTTGTGGTATTCTTTCAGTGTCTCTGCTGGGGTTTCAGTGTAAACCGTCTGTTCTATCTGCCAATCAAACTCCTCCTCTTCATCTTCCTCCTCACATCCTCCACCACAAGCCTCTGAGAGAATGCCAACAGAGGGCGTTCGGTGAATACAGAATGAGTGGAACATGAAATTAAAAATAAACACCAGAGGAACATGCTGGAAGACGATCAGCTTTTCATACCCAAGGGAGAAATAAACCTCACCTGCATCCTCCACCAGTGGTTTGGCTGACCTTGATCCCTTAGGAGCCAGGAGACTGGTGAGCATCTCCAAACCCTCAAAGTGCTGTCCGGCTATCTCTTTAGGGACACGCAGCGTGAAGAGGCCTGATACAAACACGCATACTTAAAGTGGTATAACAGAGACAAATCATTTATACTGTTTGTGACATACATTTAAGTGAAACTGATTATTAAAAAATAATAAATCATGGGTTCTATCTACTATCTGATGATTGGATGGAGGCCGATCTGAAGTGCAAGCTTGCACAAAAGGGTTCAAAACAGCTAAATGACTGCATAATCCTAAAATGCTGCAATGCGGTTTCTGAATGCATTTTGAATGATTGCTAATTCACTGTAACTAAGTTATTCTTTTTAGGTCATGTACTGGAAGGTCTATGAGTGTCTATACTTTGCTATTTTTTTCTGCAATTCTGTTTGGCTCCATTGCTAATGATGCAGAAATGATACGCTTCACTTTTAAATGGGTAAATAGCTCATTAGGCAAGCGATTTTACACTGAAACTAAAACAGTAGGACACAACAACTCATTACAGTTGGCATGAAACGGAAATTCACTTTATATTCTATAGCATATATTGTTTCTTCCATGCACATTTCACACGCACGTTAATAAAAGTGTCAGACATCCTCATAAACCCTGCCCCTTTCTTATAATATACAGTAAAAATTTGCATTTAGATCTCTCTATATCTAATCAACAGCTGGTGGGCCGAATCAAAACCTTGACCTCCCCTTTATTTCTTAAAAAAAAATAGCTTCACACATGTATGTCACAAAATATGAGAGAACAGATCTGATGATATTTCAGTTACATCGCAACTTTAAAGTGATATCTTTCTTTGTGCTTAACAGAAGAAAAATAGTCCTGTGAACACTCTCCCCAGCTGCCATTGGTCTAGCAGACAGACAGTCCCGCCCCATACTCATGCCATTGGATAAACCACTGTTGCCGTGTAGGTCTGGTCGAGATTCTTAAGCAAACAGGAATGTTTTGAAAGTAGCCACAATATTTACCCTTTTCTGGGAAATCAGCCTACATGCGGCTTACTTATAGTTGTCTCATCCTATTAAGCTGCGACAGGAGAAGATATTTTAACCATTAAAAATGCACACATCACCCTTAAAATGACAATAATTGCCTTGATTATAGTCCCTGCAGATTTGTGAATGATTTATAATTTCTTATGTAAACACAGAAAGCAATTAGAGGTACTTTATGATAGACGACTGCTAAATTATTCACTGGCTGTCGATCAAAGACAACGTGTTGAAACGAGGCCAATGAGATGTCAAGCAGACGATCCCGTGGCCATTAGGTATAATTAAAAGCGCTAATAGGCAGCTCATTAAAAGACATGTCGGGACTACGGCAGATCGGTCAGACACAATCACAGCTCTGCTTCTGCTGTTTCTTTCTGAATGAAAGATTGATAAGCACTGCACAAAAGAGAGCGAGCGAGAACGGGGAGTATAATCAAAGTGAAGGTGTATCACAGTAAAGGCAGAAGAGGCTGATGGAATCAGTGAGACGGATCGTTATGATGCTGACAGCTCAACCGACTGATTAAATGTGAGAGTTCAGTGCAATAATTAAGTCCGCTCTGCAGAACGAAGACAGCAAAAGAGAGAAAGAAAGAGAAGAAACTGTGTTCATTATTCCCGTTAATGGAAAACGAATAACATTTTAATTAAGCTGGTTTGCTGATCTTAGTTGGACCAACCTCTGGCTGTTTTCAGATAGACTAGTTGGCTGGCTGGCTAGCTAGCTAAACCAGCTAAACCCATTTTTGATCCTCGACTTTGTATTTTCTTACGTAAACAGGAATTTATGGGGAAAAAAATTATGGGATTATATTCCACACATAACACGGCGAACAGTTCTAATCTCAATATCTGCGTTTGAGACAACCTTGTATTAAACAACCTATGATTTTAGACCCTAGTAGATCAATAAAGATTAAAACTGTTACGTTTAAAAATTACAATAAATGCTTTCACTGTAGTCATACCAGATTTGTGAACGATTTAGAATTACTTGTTACCCTCTGTTAACTGCTAAATAATTTACTGGCTGTCGATCAAAGCTGACGCAAGGCCAATGAGACGTCAGGAACGGGATCCTGTGGCCATTACTTAGCAACTGGAAATCTTTATGCAGTTTGGAGAGCAGTTTGACAGCCTGAACTATTGTGGAAATTGTAAAATCACAGACATGTATAAACAACAACAACAATAATAATAATAATAATAATAATAAAAAAATCAATAGCCCATTCATCTATTTAAAAAGGAATTGTAAGAAAAAAGCAAATCACTGGCAGTCAAGCAGAACTGTGCTGCCTGAAATTCCTTCATATTTTATCTTGCTTTACTTTTGTAAAGATGTTGGTATACTGTATCCTGCATTTATGATCTTTATCGAAACCAGTTTAATGCAAACTCCATCCCCAACCGACTCTAAATATTACTGTTTTTATAATCAATAGTGCTTTTGTTCTGTACATAATGTTAGCCAAAAACCAAATGTTGCCCTGCACAAGTTTAAACCTTGTAATTTAAAGCATAATTGCTTAATAAGAGCGTCTCGGTCTATGCCACACTATCCTTTTTTTTTATTATTACAATAATTTCTCTAAAACTATAACACTGTAGCACTGAATTGTTCTAAAATTTCAATACAACTATCTACATCTAATACTCCTCAATTACTGTGATCTGTTTTCCTTAGACCTTTAGTAGAAGATAGCAAGTAAAGATACTTCAATGAAGTTTATTTTTAAAAGACTAGGTCAATTTCACTGCTTCTGCTGAAGCTTGTTCATATTTTCTTGTTTAAAAAAATGGTCTGAACGTCTGAAGTACTGAGTGGTTAAAAAAAAGCAGCATGGGTTTTCTAAGACAGTTGCAGAAGAAACAAGAACAGGGAACATTGTTACCTTTATCAATATCGAATGAAGCTTTTTCCCGACCATCTTCAACTATTCTCCCAGGCAGAGTCAACCTTCAAGGTAGATGATTACACACATTAATTAACAAATAAAAACTAAACGTTTCTAAGATGCTTCAAGAGACCTAGTAATTTTGGGCATCGGTGTGTTTCTAAAACGCATATAAGTTTGTGTGTGTGCATTATTATGCAACACGCTTTAGATAACCAAACCAAACATATCTGCAAATCTTTGTATCTACAAATTATTTCAGCTTTCTTACGCAGCATTGCAAACATCTAGGAGTATTTTCCTGTTGTTAACAGAATGCCAATCAAGGTGTATGCATGTGAGTCACCTGAGGAAATAGGGCTTGGCATAGAACTTAAAATCTTCTCCCTGGATGTAAATGTCAAACTCCGATGTTCTGGTGTAGGGAACACGAATAACCAGAGTGATGAAATTGCCGTCTTGACTCAGTTCAAACGCCGGTGTTATCATGATTACACACTGCAGAGCACTTCAGTGAAAGGAGAAAAACACAAAGTTATTCAGGCATCTTAAACCGGTTGGGTCCAATTTCTGTTTATTCAGCAATAAAAATACAGCATAATACAATACAATATATCACTTCATCTTGGCACAGTTTCGCTGATCAACTAATAACAGCACAATCATCACAGAAAGGCCTAAGTTCTTATTACTTTGACGGCGGACAAATCTCTTTAAAATGCTTCTAAACAGAAAACCAACTACTTTACAATGTAATATGAAGTTAAGACTGCTCAAAATTCTGCTCATCTGGATCTCTGATCTATTTCAAATAGATATTAGGAGAGCAGAAAAAAGGGCAGCTTACTACTCCACCTTGTGGCTACTCAATTTGAACTCAATGAGACGTAAACAACCCATTTGCCAACCAGCACATTACCAACCTTCAAATGCGATTAGTTTCAAAGTAAACTTTATTATTTTTTCAATTCAACACTGTTATTCAGCAGACATTTTTATAATACTGAGGACTAACACCCCGTTAAATGTCTTCCAAGTAAACAAATTCGTTATATTAATATGATACGTGAACGCAGGATAAACCAACACCGAAAATAAAAAAAAAGACTAAACTAAAACCCAGGGCAGGTCAGAAGCTGTCAAAGGTCTGCCTATGTAGTTTGTAAACGCAATGTTTACGCCTACATAAAAAAGACAGGCACTATTTACTATTATCACGTTTTCAAATTGTATTAGTACGATTTAACTAAGGCAATGTCAAACAATATAAGCATTATTAAGCATAACTGATACCTTCACGCCTTTTCTGTGAAGACTTCCATGCGTTAAACAACATCAGTAACACATATGCAGCACATGGACTACTTCCTGTTCTTACGACTGGCCATGTTTTACCGTAATGCCACAAATAAGGAGGACTACAAATCTCACGTTTTAGACTTTTAAGAATTGGAATACCACATGGTGAAGATGATTAAATACTTTGCAATTAATATCATTTGTAACGTAATGTTATTTTAAATATCAATATGCTTTAGAAATAAATCAAATGCAATAAATCAATTTACACATATATAAAAAATGTAATGTTTCAAATCTAGTTTCTGGTTTAAACAATTCTTTAAGCAGATTTTTAATTTTTTTTACTGATCAGAAACGCAAACCAATATATAACTAAAATACAATACTTTGATACAAAATAACATAATTATGTCAGTCACTTAATATTTTACTAGGCAGCCAGACATGGCTATATATAAAATTTAATAATAGAAATCCATTTAATATTAATATGGTAATCGTATATAAAGAATATGAACACATGCAATGTTTCATATCACATAGCCATCATAATTATTATTTTTAAAAATCTAAACACCAGAAAAGTACTTATTTAATTTTTGTTACTACAGTGCTTCCCCTACGGCAGCAGTGAGGTACTACGTTTGAAGGACAGAGGTATTACAAGTATTACGGTAAGGAGTGTAAGGTCCGCCTTCAGAGATTCATTTACGTGTGTGATATCGGCGCTAAGCTGAGCAGCATCGTCTTCATCATCACAGTACAAATGAAGAAGTATGGCTGCACACTACAAATATGTCCCCTAGTTTTAACCAGAGCCATGGTTAAAACACTTCCAAGCGGACAGAAGACTTTTTCACCATGAGGATCCACTGCAAGATTGTGGCGATCGCGGTATGTTTCGGAGTTTTTCTACTTTTGTACTTTTTCGGGGGGAACGGTGCGGACGAGCCGCCGCTGAAAGAAGTTGCGAAAGAAAAACATTTTCAATCCTTCAGTCAAATCGAGGATATAGCACCGGCGAACGAAGCGAAACAAACCAACGGAGAGCCACAAAAACCACCGAAACTAATCCGCAAAGAGACGAAGTTGAGCAGCAGAGGAGGAGGGAATGTCATCGCAAAGACTCGGTAAGAACATTTTTCAAGTGCAACATCATGATCAACTACCAGCTAGATCAAAGCAGAACGTAATAAATATGTGTTCAAACCTATTCTAGCTGGATATGTTATAATATTATGATATGATATATAATATTATAATAAAATGCATAATCCCTATACTGAAGTTGATATATAGGCATCCTTTCAACTCCTTTCTGTGCACATTATGATCAGTGCTTTAGTTTCTCAAGGGCATTTATGACCTTAGTGTGATTTGCAAATCAATGCAGACACGTGATTTAATACCCATCCATAGATCATTGATCTTTTTCTGTTTGTCAACACAGCCAATCTAAGCAGGCAATGCTGTCAGGAGCCTGCTTTGACAATAGAGATTTAGGCAAGAATGTCTTGCACTGATTGTGCAATCGTAATGTAACAAAAAGGAAACCATGCATGACACAGTTTTTGCAGTATCCACGTCCCGATTGCTATGCACTAATGTTTTAAATCTTACAGAGACCAGTGTGCGTTGCGCGTGCTGCGAAGCTGGGTCCAAGAGCCCCCCTGCGTGCATTTCAGCCGTGATTATCTCAATTGTATTTTCATTATGGCTTTATTAAAAAGGTCACCTTGAATGCAGTTGCCTCGTTCCCGAAGGGTCTCAACAGAGGACAAAATCAATGATTGGTTGCGCCGAGTGAATGTACACAATCCCTTGTGAGTGGAGGATGGAGTGGTTTATTCATCAAGATGATCAGCCCCTTCCGAGACATAATTAAAAGGAGCTGTCACATTCATCCTTTAAGTCAACTGGAGATTGGTTCATTTGTGTCAGTGTTTTGATAGTGTAAAATCAATAACGTCAAGGTAGGCCAACTGCAGACCGATGTCTTTTTTAATAGTGTAAAATCAATCCTGCACCAAGGATCAGTTTAATATTCATCGCTTGTCTTCTTTCGGCGAGCGTATGTTATCGCCCCTCTGACAGCTTCGCGTAAACGCCACTAATTGTGGTTGTGAGATATCTCAACCCTTTGACCCTCCTGTTGGGTTTCCAGCAGCGATCCGTCTTGATGTCCACACCCCTGTGACTGCTCTCTGCTGATAAACCCACAATGCAAAGGGGCAACGCAGCCACAGGGAAATTAGTTAAACAGACCCGGCGTACAAACAGGAGGGATGAGAGGGTGTGATTTGGAAAACGCTCTGCTCGTTTAATTCCCGGCTCCCTATTCATCTCCGCAGAGGAAGGAGGAGGGGCGAAACTGTCTTGTCTAGGATGACCTGTTGTTTTATTTGGAAGTGATTAACTCTTCCGCACGTTTTTACTTTTTTAAGCGCATCCTCCAGACGTGCTTCCTGCCCCGCTGCTGCAAAACACACAAATATGTCCCTGATGACACGATTCATCACGTACGGGGGCCCCGGAGGGGTTGTTTTGTCTCAAGGGCTCTAGCAAACACAAACCTTTTGATCGCGGTCTCAAATTTTGTATTTTTTGGATTTTATTGTTAGCTGTGGTTGCATTCTAAAAAGAATAGATCACCAACAGTTGAAAATTACAATTACGCTTAAAGGGCTAGTAATGAAAGTTCTGTCATCGATTGCTCGCCCTCATCTCGTTTCCAAAAATGTAACGCTTTCATTCGTCTTCGGAACAAAAATGAAGATATTTGTGGTGAAATCGGAGAGAGCTTCCTTTACGTTGCAGTTGCGTTGCTGCCTCTGAAACGTTTCCAGTCCCGAAAAAGTAGGATAAAATGGTTCATTTGATTCAGTGGCTCGGCTTCAGTTTTGCAAAGCTACGATAATACTTTTTGTGCACGACAAAAATATTATAATTTATTCAACAGTTCTTTTCCCTGAGTTACCATCTTTCACCATTTTGGAGAGCGCCACGACACATGCGCGTTCTTTCCCAAGAATTTAATCATATGATCACGATGTACCTCGTTTATTACCTACTTTTAGCTTTTACTTCTGGGGATTGCATTTAGGCTTAAATTCATGAAAGTACTTTTTATGAACATGAGTTACATAACATGCAAGAAATTATATGAAAACGATATCGCATTGGCAAGACTATATATTGGGTTTTTGTCAAGGGAACCAGGGCGATGCGAACAAAAACGCGTAATCGCTGCACTCTTGATCAAAATAAAATCAGTCCCTATTGACTTTTGATTATTGAAATTTATCCCGAGGTAAGAAACGCGCAGCTGTACGTTCATGTTACTTTCGCACCCTTTCCCAAAAGAACCTGCTTTACTGGAAAGCTGGGTGCTTTATAAGACCTCCAAAACCGCAAAACGCCGCTGTACACGTTCCTGCAGCACCTAGGAATAAGTGTCTGCTAACTGTCAAACGAATAGCTCGCTCTGTCATTTGTAATGCAGCTATGACTGGAGGCAACTGCCGCGTGGCAGCTACATTATATGAAGCCATAAACATGTCAGGGTGGAAGACTAAGAACCCTCCATTTGTGTGTGTCTTTTTCTCTAGCCTCTTTATCACAGCTTCTACGCGGAACACCGATATCTCTCCATTGTCACTCGTGCCTCTCAATATGTTGATTCCTCCCCTGCGATCTTTATCTTCTTGCCTGGAGCGCTCTAACGTTTCACTCCGGGTTTTAAAGCTTTGGAACAACTGGCTCTGCCAGAACAGGCATGAAGAGGGGGAAAAGTGCTAATAATTTGGACACAGTTTATGGAGTGCGGTGCGTAGCTCTAGGATGAGCGCTGACTGAATTCCATGCACACAGCCTTGCAGGCCTGGGTGGAATCAGCCATCGTATTTGTTCTAAATATGCTTTTTTTTTTTTTAGATCTATCATTGGCAATTTCCAGTGAAGAGTTTTACCCCGAGATTTGTTAGCCTAAGATGAATTGAAATTCTGCTGGACTTCATGATGGACTGGACTGTAGGATCGGGGGAAGCTGGAAGCTTGGTGGTTTGTGCATTGTGCACATTACAGATCTGCTTTAAGCCAGCTTATTATAGTTTTCTGTTCATGCCACGCTGTCCAGTGGGACAGATAATTGGATGAAAAACATTTGCCTGCTTCACAAAATATTAAAGCAATTACATTTTTCAAAAAATACAAAAGGAGTAAATAACTAATACTGTCGGCACTGATTATACATTAGTATCTGTGACAGTAATATCAAAGGTACTTTTGTTTATGTTGCGTAATTAATTGTGCAGCCATTTTATGCAAGAATTAGAGTCATTCTTGCAGAAATTGTTGCACTAAATTGAATTCATCCAGGCATTTTATAAATTATTTGCTCACAGATTTATTGTTCTTGTACGAATAGAAAAAAGATATTTGTAGTTCACAATGAAGTTCCACCTTGTACACAATAGACATTAATTTTACATTTAATTTATTTTTGGGTCTATCATTAATATCAGTCTCAAGGAATCCTCCGGAATCCTTAAAACCGTTTTAGGAACTTTTGCTCAATAAGGAGTGCAATATTTAATCGCCTTCTCAGAGTCTAAATGTTTCCAGATGTGTCCACTCAGGCTGCAAGAATTTTTATTAGCTCAGAGACTGTGAACATTTCATGTTGATTAAAAATGGTACCAAATTCAGTAGTGTGTCGGACACATGATGATCAAACGGTAAAAGCCTCTTGGACAAATGATTGAAAAAAATGTAAAGAATAAATAGTTTTCATTCAATCAGACCTTTGATGCAATTCCTGTTGCTTAATTTGCAGTGCTGTAAACAAGGGCAGCTTTTTCCACAGGAAACCTCTACAATCTGGTGTGATACTAGCCAAAAAAATCAGAAAATGAACTTTCGGGTCTGAAAATATCCCTTCTTCCCTTTTTGCCAAAAGCCCAAGGTGTTTCCATGTTTATCCTATTCTTTATTTCACTTCATATCAAGGTCTGTGGTTCATTTGAAATAAGAGCAAGAGTGTTTGCACGTCCTTGGCTTAATGGAAGCTCTTTGATGTCTGTCTGAAAGGCTGCGTGCTTTTCTTACGGTATGAATTTGTTTCCTCCACCAAAGCCTCGGATAAACGGAGGACTTTTTTCTCAGAGGTCGTCTCTTGGGTAGAGCTTAGAGGGTTAGAGAGCTTACTTCCCTGGAGTGATGGAGACTCAACATGAATCACAAAAGCAAACACCACACCAATAACAATTATGTTCTGGTGACTCAAGACAAGGAAATGTGTGTTCAAGTGAAACACCGGGTCATGGCGAACAAGAGAGCTACCGTCTACATGTCTGACGTCTCCTGTTATCTTCAAAGTACTCATTTCTTTGAGAAACGAAGACGAAACGGTTCTACCGGTGACATCTTTAATTCACTTCGAATTTTCATTTTCTTCAAATTAAGTTTGCCCTTGTGTCCTCCCGTCAAGTTACTTGCAAGCTGGTCTGACTCTGGCTCAGAATTGTTTACCCTTGAATCATTTAAATGAGGTTCTCAATGTGCCAGAGGAACCGTGTGCAGCATAAGGAATATTTCACCAGTGTGTTGTCTCATGGTTTGACCTAGCTGATTTGTACCAGATGTTTTTGTTGCTGATGTCACCGTTTGGATGAGTTTTGATGGATTTAAGGTTTTTTTTTTTTTTTCTTTACCTTTAGGCAGAAAAGCGAGGCGGTGCGGCCTGGGTCAAAGGTCAAGCAAGCAGAGGATGTCATGCACCTGGCAGTGGTGGCTTGTGGGAACCGTCTAGATGAAACGCTCAACATGGTGAAATCGGCACTGCTCTTCAGCATAAAGAAGATCAAATTTCACATCTTTGCAGAGGAGGACCTGGCCGAACAATTTGAAAAAGGGGTGAGAGCGTAACCCATGAATCTTTTATCTTTTCTGTGGCTACCTGAGGTTTTTGATGTTAATGGTAATGTTTAACAGACTGGTGACCTACAT